>NW_003299052.1:125074-178112 GCF_000151645.1 Tuber melanosporum
TTAAACTATTTATACCTCCCGCATGGTAAAATAACCGGTATGGGTACTCGGTTATTGGTTTTGTTTTATGTTTTGTTTTAAGTATCGCTTTGATACTTGGTTTTGTTTTACGTTTCGTTTCAAGTATCGCTTTGATACTTGGTTTGTTTTAAGTATCGCTTGATACTTGGTTTTGTTTTATGTTTTGTTTTAAGTATCGCTTTGATATTTAATTAGTTTCACCAAAGTGTATCAGTTGATATCTTTGATTAATTTCGTTCATGCTACACATGAACAGATTTGTGTATTTAAAGACCGCCTGTTTCTACGACAGAAAAGGCAGACTTTGACAGACAGTATTTCAATATACTTGGTTGAACGGTTACTTCTTGGTTCCTCAGTACACCTCCGAAGCCTCCTTTAGTTCTCAGCTCTCACCTCCTCTCCGGAAGGGCAGGCCACCTGCCAACTATCGTACCTATTACTGATAACGTGATTAGCATCTTGCGAACACTTTACATTTTTTTAACCTTAGCAAGTGGTTAAGAACCTGTCCCCGGATTTAGGCCTGATCAACCTATCGATATCCACCTCAGAATGCTAGTGGAGAGAAGCGGCAGAATCACAGTACATTCGGCTTCGTCTCAAACCCAAGATAGAGTCTTTGATGACCAGTAGTGGGAAGCAAATCCCACAACATGACCTTACAAGAAAGAAACAACCCAGGCACTCTGCTAAAGAGCGGAGCGAACCTGCAAACACGGAAGACACACAACCCCCAGGAGAATTCCCTTCACCCCCAGTGAAGAAGCCTTCTGTTGAACCCCCAATAGGCCCTAAATCCAGCAGTGAATCAGAGATGGCTAGTACAGGAGGAGGGCCTTTAGGAGCAGGGCCTTCTGGAGGGGGAAAATCTCGAGCTCAAGAAGAGGGAGCATCCACAGCATTCGAACCTGCGGAGTTTAAACTTCACCTCCCAGCAATATTTACAGGAGAAGGAAAAGACCTCAAACCTGAAGCCTTTGACCGTTGGGCGACGGAACTCACACACTATCTTCTCCTGCAAGGGAAAGCTGTGGAAGACCCTACAATAGGACTTCATATTGGATCTTTCTGCGAAGGAAAGGCAACCAACGCATACCACCAATGCTATAAGGAATACGGTGGAGATGTAAGATGAAGAGGATCTACAGTTCTTGATTACCTGAAAGGCCCATTCCAATCCTCGATCACCAACGATCTTCTATACAACAAATTCAACCAGCTTCAGCAAGATAATGGAACCCAAGTTAAGAAAATCACAGATGCGGCTACGGATCTAATGATGTATAAGAACCGCATGGAGAAAGGAAGTATCTCCAGTTACATCCTGAAGCGACGATTCTATAACACTATGCACCCTACCCTCCAGCGACAGGTAGAACCGCTCGAGGAAGACGGTGACGCCAGAACAATAATAATTGCAAGAGCAGAATGAAAGGATGCCATTCTCCATGAAACCAAGGCATACAAACACAGACATCCTCTAGCAGGAATAGCCAACCATGACACAAGCCCTCTAATAACTCTGAAGACGATACCCCATGGGTTTTCCAGAAGAAAACCAAATCCTCTAAAGAATTAAGATGACAGAAAGGAGAATGCTTTGAATGCGGAAAAACAGGACACATGGCAAAGAACTGCCCTACGAAGAAAGGGAAAGGAAAGGCAATTAAGTAAGAAGCATCAGCCAACAATATATAGAGCAATAGTGATGATACCCGATCCAGTGAATATGAGGAGATCCATATCGGATACATCGATGTGGAATGCAATAGTGTCAGACCTCCTGCTACATTCCAAGCACACACCTCCCTGGAAGGTACTATTCTAATCAATGGCAAAAATGCTCGAATCCTATTCGACACCGGCGCAATTGGAAGAGACATGATCAGCAATACCTTTGTCTCTTTCTATGGACTCCCAACCCGAGACCTTAACCAATCCATACCAGTCAATATGGCAGTAAAAGGGTCAAGATCAAGAAGCCATAAAACCTGTAGCGCAACTATCCGACTTGGTTCTGCCATCCTACCCCCCCAGGAGATACTAGTTGGAAACCTAGACAAATACGATACCCTGATAGGAATGCCATTCCTGAACCGCCACAAAGCTATAATCAGGTGTGGGGAATCAACTATCGATTTCCCAGATCAGAAGGTCAGAGTCTCATGCAAGCCAACAAGTGGAGAGTACCGAGCCGCAGTCTGTAAAGCAACTGCCCAATGCCTATTGGATGAATACTCTGATGTTTTCCCTGATCAAATACCCGAACAACTACCTCCTATGAGAGAAGTGAACCACCACATCCGTCTCCGATATCCCTCTAACCTTAAGAACCAACCCACCTACTCTATCCCTGACGCATACAAAAGCCCACTATGCGATTGGATCAACCAACAACAAAGAAGAGGAGGCGTTTACAGAGTGGAAGCCCTAGGTGCTGCTCCTATATTTGTTCAACCCAAAGCAGATGGCAAAAGAATCTGCCCCTTGGTTGACCTCAAATTACGGAATGAAAATAGAGTTATGGACAGCTCTGCCATCCCAAATCAAACCCAAATCCTGAATGCAGTTGGATGGGCTAGATTCCGAAGCAAGATTGATCTAAGCGATGCCTACCTCCAAACAAGGCTAGATCCGGAATCTGAACGATACAACAGTTTCAAAACACCCTTCGGAAGCTTTATTAGCCGAGTTATATTGCAAGGTGACATGAATGCACGCGCCACCTTTATGCGAATTATGGAAAACCTCCTAAGCGAATACCTCTACCATTTTGTCTGGATCTACATTGATGATATTCTCATCTTCTCGAACACCAAAATAGAACATGCCTACCATATAGGTTTGGTGTGTACCAAACTCAGAGAAGCTAAATTCTATGCTAGCAGAAACAAATCAATTCTATGTGCTGATAAGCTCGATATCCTAGGACATGTGATAGATGACGAAGGAATACATGCAGCCCCTAGAAAAATATCCTGTTTAACAAAATGGACAACACCCTGAAATCAAAAAGAACACATGCGATTGTTAGGATTAGTCAACTAAATCTCCCGGTTCTTGCCACACAACTCTAAAGTAACAGCACCACTTACAGACCTTACCGGCAATGCAGAATTTGTCTGGACCCACACTCATGACTAAGCATTTACTAACATCAAGGAATTGATTAAAAACGCTAATATTATACGACCTATCGACTACAGCAAATCAGAACCGATATGGCTGATTACTGATGCATTGGATGTAGGAGTTGGAGCATGGGTTGGACAAGGGGCCTCCCATAAAACAGCAAGACTAGCGGCATTACACAGTAGGAAGTTCACTGATTTACAAATAAACTATGGAACGACGAACAAGGAAGCCCTTACTGTGACTGATGCTCTTGCTGCTTTCAACCACATCCTGTTGGGCAATACCTTCACCATTATCACTGTCCATTAACCCCTTACTAACCTCAAAATGGAAAAGGTTCCTTGAAGGAGAAGAAAGCGATGGATAGGGGGAATCAGCAAATACGATGCAAAAATCATCTACAACGCTGGAAGAACAAACTATTTAGCTGATGCTCTCTCCCGCCTATATGAGAATCAAGAACTCACAGACCCTCCTCTTGTTCATGACCATACAAGACAAAGCGAAGACAGCCCAGATGACACCTCCTATGAACAAGAACTATCGATGGCTACCGCCAGTACTGCCTCTCCCTCCAAACCTTTCTCTTACACCATGTATAGAGCCGCAGGAACAGAAAGAGGAAAAGAACTGGATGACGAGTGGAAAGACAATTGTACCCTCCGCAGTACACCTCCTCACGAGCTTAAACAAAGCAGACTCTACTGGTCCCAATGTTACCTTGATACCTACCCTTTTCACCAGACTGAGATTAAATTCAGCAACAGATACCAGCGACTGTACTATCTGTCTGCTAATGATTCTAAAAATACCAGTTTCGATACCGCAGAAGGAGCAGAAGAGATAATGGATGAAGATGGACCGACCCAACCTCCCCTTACTCTTGATCCTATCCCAAGAGAGTACCAAGGTCTTGCAGAACTCGAACAAGCAGCAGCCTATGTGGATGCATTATCTTACCTACAACCTCCGCAGTCAGCTCCACCATCCTCTCCTCCCATACCTGATTCACGACCACTGTATGGTAGACCCTTATGAGTATACAACAATGAAACCATTGTTACTGTCATGCCTCCCATGATTCCCGAGCATCGCCGCCAACTCTATGAAACCTTTGAGGAAGAGGAAGCCCCTATCGAACCGACAAGAGGATCTCTCATTGAGGATGAACGGGATATTAGATCTACAACGGAAGAATTAACCTCCTCTTTCCAAAGCCAGATGATAGCAGGATATCGCCATGACCCGATCTATTTCAATGCTGTGGATAGTTCTAGACATGGAGACCTCGCCCCCTACAACATATCTAACGGAATGGTCTATACCAGAACCCGATATGGTGAACATTGCTTATACATTCCAAAAGGCCATATGTTCAACAGGATGACTATTAGAGAATATGTCATTACCGAAATCTACAACAAAGGACACCATAGTGCAGACCGCAACCTTCAATATGCTTCAGAATATATTTACTAGCCTGAAATGCGAAAAGACCTCGGCGATTTCATGAAACAATGTGAACTGTGCCAGGCAAATAAGGAATGAACTCAACTACCTGAAGGGAAAGCACAAACCCTCCAACTACCATGCGAGATATTTGAATCCTATGCCATTGACTTCGCAGGACCATTCAACAAGTCCGCCAGATATGACACCATATTGGTAGCTGTGAATTGGCTTTCCGGATATACATGGCTCATACAGATCAAGGTTACCGATTCCTCTAAAGACACCTGGAATAACCTCCAACGATACCTATTTACCCACACATAGTTACTCCTTATCTATTGTCAGTAATGCTGATTCCCGCTTCACTGCCAGATTCTGGAAACAAACTTTAACTTCCCTTAAAATCAACCACATCATGGCTGCTCCTGGACATCATGAGACTAATGGCCAAGCAGAACGAAAAATCAGCGAAGTAAAGACTGGAATTAGGAACATGATCAATGAATGACAAACCAACTGGGAACCAACCCTCATTGAGCTCGCCACATATATCAATGCCAGATTTTCAGACACCTTGGGAATGTCTCCATACAAGGCAGTTTTCGGCTGCCAATACCCTCTCCTACCTACAACTTTATTTAAGAACTCCTCAGTTCCTGCCTCTGATGACAAACTAAACCGCCATCAAGCAATCTGGAATGATGCCTTCCAAGCTGTTAAAGCTGCCTGATTCCGAAGCACCACCGCTACTCAGAAGCGATGACGCAAACACACCCCTATTCCACCTGGTGATATGCTCATGGTAAATGAAAACATGTTTATTACCAAGGATGGATGCAGCAAGAAACTACAACCCCGATGGCGAGGACCTTTCAAGGTCTTATCCTTTGATGAGCATACAGAAAACTACACAGTCCAAATGGATAGACGCATGTACCACCGCAATACTGCAGTCTTCCACGCCTCTGCTGTCAAGCGATTCCACCCAAATGACGACTTCAAGTTCCCTGGGAGAACCCACTCTTGACTTGCACCTATCATCATTGATAAGAAAGATAAATAGGAAGTTGAAGAAATCTGAGACTACTGCATTTGATATGGAAATGATCAGTTCCTGGTCATATGGAAAGGATACCCAACAAGCGAAAATAGCTGGGAACCACTAGAAGGACTAGAGGATGCAATGGATATGGTGAATAATTGGTGGAAAGACCACATGCCAAATGAATTCCTCCCCTCAACGATCAACTACATCACCATGTGCTGGACACCTATGATGCCAGAGACTGAGTGATAGTATGCGGAACTCGAAACTAGGGATGGATTTTGGGCACCATACTTCGAGTCGGAATTTGAAAGCAGTGATGAGGAAAATTAAGCTATTGAGCAGGCTCTCAACAACCTTATCTGATCACCACCCACTATCCGAATACCATAACAATATTAAACTATGTGGAACTCAATGTGAGGCTGCGACAACAGATTGTTGGACTGTTGTTGAACCGTAATGTTATCCAACTTGAAGACTACTTCGAAATCCTCTGGATAGACTACTGTCCTGATTGCGACAATGCTTGGGTTGATGTACAGCATGAATCTGGTATTCGTAACTACTCTGATTTGCATTTCTTTGAGCCTAAATGTTTTCTTAGAATTTCTTCTTGTCCCTGGTGTGATACTTATAATGAAGAACTGATAGCGGAAACTGAAGCTTTTAGTTTCTCAGACTTTGCTTTTGATGATTATTAGGTTTTGTTGGTTAAAACAGTTGTTTTGTTTTGGGGAATGTAACCGGTACGGGTACTCGGTTATTGATTTTGTTTTATGTTTTGTTTTAAGTATCACTTTGATACTTGGTTTGTTTTAAGTATCGTTTGATACTTGGTTTTGTTTTACATTTTGTTTTACGTTTTGTTTTAAGTATCGCTTTGATACTTGGTTTGTTTTAAGTATCGTTGGATACTTGGTTTTGTTTTACGTTTTGTTTTAAGTATCGCTTTGATATTTAATTAGTTTCACCAAAGTGTATCGGTTGATACCTTGGATTAGTTTCGTTCATGCTAGATATGAACAGATTTGTGTATTTAAAGACTGCCTGTTTCTACGACAGAAAAGGCAGACTTTGACAGACAGCATTTCAATATACTTGGTTGAACGGTTACTTCTTTGTTCCTCAGTACACCTCCGAAGCCTCCTTTAGTTCTCAGCTCTCGCCTCTTCTCCAGAAGAGCAGGCCACCTGCCAACTATCGTACCTATTACTGATAACGTGATTAGCACCTTGCGAACATATTACATCAAGAACTGGAGTCATGGAACGGAAATTCCCATCCTAAAGAGCCATATTGGGGTCATCATCGCTTGTTTTGTACCAGGCTAACATGGAACCTGGTACGGGAAGGGTTCCATTTACTTAATCCTAAATTTGAAGCCGAAATTCAAATATCGATTAATACTATACCGACAGTTACTCCAGTTGGAAACAGTCGGTACTGTTTAGGAGCCACTCCAAAGAGAAACAACAGCCAAAGCTGGAGACATTGTTATGTCAGTAAATACTTTGAGCTTAATCTAAAGAGAAAAACACTGGGCAACTACGTAATAGAGTGTGGACGAAAACGACTTTGCCTTTTCTGCTGCTATCTAATCAAGCATCCCGAATTCTACCCTCCTACTACCAGCAGGCTCGCTGCTCCCATGGACCTGGCCCAGGACGTTCCTGATAACTCTAGTGCTCTTTCATCAGCCTTACTAAGTTCTTCAAGTTTTCCTATATCACCAAGTCCAAATTCTCCCATTCCTGGAAAGGTTCGTCATATAAGTTTCCAGTGTTCACTGTGTTAGGAACCACTTTGTATTTCCTATTGCATGCACATGTATCACCATTTAGATGTTTAGTATAGTGATCCATTGTGCTTTTATCCCTCCTGCATTGATAATTTGAAATATGGTACTCATATTCTAGTTAGTATAAGGTTCTTTGTGGTTGTGTGGAGGTGGCAAGTATTCACCGCATATGTCTAGTGGATTGCTGATCCCATTCGGGATCCGCGCTAAAAGGTCGTGAAATTCGGGCACGAACGAAGGGATACCACCCAGACCCCGATTAAATTTTAATTGTTTTCTTTTTCTCTCGGGAATTCTTAGCGGGTGGTGTTTACACAAGGAATTATTTAGGTGGTATCTTCAAGTGGCGATATTTTCCATTCATTTAGTCGACTCAAGTACTTGTATGTTCAAGGGGATTCGGTGCATGAGATTGAAATGGTCAGTGTGGGAGTGGGTGCTTTATCCTTTCCTTTATTCCCGAATTTCACAGCTTCATAGTGTTGTCGTCAACACAAAGCCATCCTACAAGATATGCTCTCACTCGAGTGGTCGGTGCACGGTTTTATCCATAGTGAACATGGTGCTCGAGTCGGTGGATATGCGGCTTGAACCGAGTTATCGTGATGTTAAACTAGATGGGTGTTAGTGCCAGTAGTATTGATTAAGGATCACTTCAACGCCTCACGTATGAGGTCTATCTGAGATTAGAAATTACTTCGGCTCCTAACCACTACTACTTAGTACTTTACCTGCTCTTAATCTACAGATTCAATTACCCCATTAATGCGAAGAGCTGATCTGTGAGTAGAATATAAAAGGTTAATTTATGGTAGAGATAATATCCCAATCGGGTATTTGAAGATATGTGATCGAATTCTTAAAATACAGCCTTTAGAAATAGTCCTTGTGAATCGGACTTCTCTCTCTTTGCATTGCAGCCCCCCCCCCCGCCCAACTCTGAACACCGTTCGAGAAACCACCCCCCTTACAGCACCATGATCTGTGGCAGAGAGAGATTCCGCTTCACCAACACCTATGCCCGGTAACAGTAGATGAGTGAATTTACCGCATAGCCCAATATCCTTAACTTTTTCCAACAGCATCACATGCAGTACCAAACCATGGAAACTTCTTTCACCCCCAGCTGCCAGTAAGTATCCGGGATCAATATTTCCCTCCCTCGACGATAACTACATAATGCGCTTTTGGCAAACACACTTGTGCTATTACTGGTGGTTTACTGTGCTCGCGCGGTACCTCGCTTTCAAGCTCACTACTGGTACTGTACCGTTCACTACTACCAGTAATGTCCATCACCGGGAAGTGACACAATACCCGGATGTGACACAAGGCGGAATCAGCCAAAATGAGGCGTTCTGTGGGTGTATAACCCCGCTCTCACATCAGCTAAGTGATCAATACAACCACAAACACAATGACACCATCAAAGAAGTCTGATTCCGGATAGGAGGAGCGCCTACAGCAAGCAATGCGAGTAATTAAATCAGGTGAAGAACCAAATGTGGCCTCTGCAAGTGAGGCTTTTGAGGTCAACTTGTAAACACTATACTGTTGACTTGCTGGAATGACCCTTGCCCAAGCTGCTGCCCACGAGGAACAGCAGTGCTTCACAGGGCCAGAGGAAGGCTATTGTCAAATGGTGCTTTACCCAGGGTGATATTGGCTTTCCACTGTGTCTTGACATGGTTAAGGATATAGCTATTTACTTAGAATTTGAGTGAACAGGAGACACCCCCCCCACTTGACAAGAACAGGATCACTACGTTTCTTCGGTGGCACCCCGACCTAGCATTGAAGCTCAGGAGCCATTGGAGCGACAGCATGCATATGCCAATGATTCGGAGGTTCTACAAGATTACTTTTCCAAACTTGGAAGACTCATATGAGAGCATGGCCTACCAGATTTCCAAATATACAACATGGATGAAAAGGGATTTCTAATGGGGTTGGCCTCACGAGCTAAGGTCCTCTGCTGGTGTGGAAGGAGGAACTCAAGGATCACCCATGGTAGGAAACAGGATCTTGTCATAGTCATTGAGACTGTTGGGAGTGGTGAAACTGTTATGTCACCATTTACAATTAACAAGGATGCTGGACATTACATGGAATGGTATAAGAATTTGACAGAAAAGAAAAAAGAATATCAGTTTAGCTACTTGCCCAAGGGCTGGACCAATGATCAATTGGCGCTGGAGTGGTTACGAAAGATTTTCATTCCTGAGAGTGAGGCAAGATGTGATGATCTCGCCTGACTTCTCATATTCGATGTCCATAGATTTCATATTATATTTGAATTGGTATCTTTATGCTTTTCAAATAATGTATTACTCCTTTGCCTACCCTCCCACTCAACTCACTTACTACAACCCCTTAATGTAGGCCTATTCAGCCCCTACCAGCATTTTTATAGCATGGCGATTGACAACTATATTCACTCTGGTCAAAACCTCTGAGGAATTAAGAAGTCGATTTTGATTCGTTTCTTGACTAAAGCTTATTATTCAATCTTTACAGAACACAATATATGCCAATCTTTCTCTGCTATTGGGATCCATCCTCTCAATCCATACCGCATGCTGGGGAAACTCAACTCTAGAGTTGAGAAGCAGTATGATATACTTAGTATTATAAAACAGCCTACTGGGAGTCATGAGTTACGCCACCAGGTTGTGGCTGCAGGGAACCTTCTTGCTAACCTCATTATCAATAATACAGATTCCACAATTGATTGGGTCAAGGGAATAATGTGCTCCCTTGGCCATCAGCTGGAGGAAGAAATTGCTAGTAAAGAACTTTGACATGAGCAAAGCCTAAAGCTTCAAAGCAGTGACAAGCTCTACAATAGCATAGACAGGCGAAAGCTTAATGAAGCGAGAGTACTTGATGGGGCAGCACTGATCAAGCTAAGCTATGTACATATTACCAAAGATGTAGAAAAAAAGGTTTCCAAGCGTCGTGGGAAAGGAGTAGGAAATACCACAGTCTGTGTTCGACAAGGAGCTATGAAAGTATTAGGAATACCGGGATCCGATACCCAAAAGTCACCATAAGTAGGATAACCTTACCCGGAATCGGAATCTCTGGTCTCCAACACCTCCCTCTGCCCCCCTTATGGGGCCCGCACGTTATCATACATATCAATCTCAGTTGCGTCCTGTGACTATAATACTACAGAATTGAAGGTGTCAGAATAACACTGTATACATCACCACCATCTATGTGACCGGATCCTGTTCACCCGATATATAGGAGGGGACCTTTGGCTAGGTCTGGGAAGTGAAACGAAGTAGATCGGCCAACTACTCAGAACGTTACTAGGCTTCAAAGATGTGATACCAGTGGCATGGGCCATAGGTAACGGGACGTTTCCGCAAAAAGAAATGGTATTGAATGGTAAAGGATCTCAACAAGAGACCAATACATTCACACCCACCCTACAATATCTAGAAGAGTCTAGAAATCCAAGAAACACTACTATAGAAGTTATTAGACTTCAAGAAGTGTTGTAACCAGGTTTCAGGACACGTTGTAGTTATGAAGACAACTTATCATACTATACCGGTGATTGAAATCCTGTTACCTAAAAGCAACCAAGGGTTGCCGACCAAGGGAATAATTGTCAATCCGGGAGAATAGCTTTCTGCGAATTAGTAGAAAGCCTTCCGGAAGACATTTATTGGTTGTGTAAGGAGTTATAGAAGTTTATATTCAGATGACCAAAAAATATCGTGATTACGACTACTTTTGCAGATACAACCCATGGGTGAAACTGATCATTTCATCAATAATGAAGACCATTGGAGCCGACTCAGTTCAACTTGAGAACTAGGCCACAAGTCTAAAGACTCTAAAGATTGCATAACTACTATTGAGAACAGTATGATTCTGAGTTAGTTATATCATAATTAGCAAAAAGGGTGTGGTGATATTCAGGGTCTTCAGGCATTCGCATCTTTCAAGAATACCCGGTGTTGTAAGTTATAGTCAGAAAGGTACATAGTGGCATGATAAATAGATGTAGCCCGCAAACACTCAGACGCGGAATGTAACGTGTTCGCAAGGTGCTAATCACGTTATCGGTAATAGATACGATAGTTAGCAGGTGGCCTGCTTTTCCAGAGAAGAGGCAAGAGCTGAGAACTAAAGGAGGCTTCGAGGGTGTACTGAGGAACAAAGAAGTAATCATTCAACCAAGTATATTGAAATACTGTCTGTCGAAGTCTGCCTTTTCTATCGTAGAAACAGGTGGTCTTTAAATACACAAATCTGTTCATGTCTAGCATGAACGATACTAGTCAAAGATATCAATTGATATACTTTGGTAAAACTAATAAAGTATCAAAGTGATACTTAAAACAAAACATAAAACAAAACTAAGTATCAAGCGATACTTAAAACAAACCAAGTATCAAAGCAATACTTAAAACATAACACAAAACAAAACTAAGTATCAAAGCAATACATAAAACATAACACAAAACAAAACCAATAACCGAGTACCTGTACCGGTTACACGGAATAGAAATATCAAAGTACCTCCTAAAGCTTTAGACATCATCAAGCAACAGAGAAGAGTCCTTAACAATATAATATTGTTTTCATGATTTTATCTTACTTTACCAAATTTACTTTGCTCTCAGTAGTCATAAACGAAAAGAGTGAACTTGAGCCTTCCTAGACAATCTCCGTCTACAGAAACAAATTTCAATTGGCCTAGACAATTCTGAAGTCTATCAGATTGTCTCCGCCTAACAGAAAGTGAAGTGCCAACCTCCTACCACTTCCTCCTCACATCCTACACCAACAACTCCCCGGTCTACTCATGTGCAGACAAACATCATTACCATTTCTGAGACTCCTCATCTGTTGGTAATCGATTCAGAGGAGGTTTCTACCAAGGAAAGTTCACCAGAAGACATCAGTGATTCAGAATGGTCTTCAGTCATTATTCTCGGCCCTCCACCAACCCGGCTACCTCCCCAAATACTCTCCCCCCCAAGCCAAGGCCAACCAACCTCTACCTCCTATATGACCCAATGCAGTTGCAAGTCTACTGTCGACAGAGAACCTTTTTTCAGAGTTGTATGCCCCCACCCCTACACCACTCCCACATGCTTAATCTAACATCATACTTTTTTTTAGTCCTTTCCTTTCGCTATGATACATATTTGTTGTTATTTGGTTCATGTCGTTCTTCTGATATGTCTTTTGTTATGATAGCTTGAAAAATCATCTTCTGGGAGTGTCGGTACGCTTTGACATTTCTCTTTATTGCGCAATGTGAGACTGTGTCATATCCCGGTCTTATGTCACATCCCGGTGGGTGACGTTAGTCCCCAACCATCGCACCCGCACGAACGAATGAAATCCATCAATCCCTGACTAGATCCCCAACCCCTCACCATGCCAATACTTGTACCACCCTTCAGTGGTGCTTTCAAGGATCAAATCTAGCTTCCCCGGAGGAGATCGAATGACTCCTCTTTTACTAGTCTCATAGCAGTCGCGATATGGCGCTTGGTGCCTGTACAGTACATATTGGCGGTGATCTCTGATTATGCACAATATCTTATTCTCCCAGAATCATGTGTGCTGATTGGACCATTTGATACGAGTAAAAGCGCGCAATCCTAGAAAGGTGGACGAAATCGAAGCGAGCGAAAAAAAGTTAATAGAGGGGATACTTAAATTTAATTGTTTCTTATTTTGAAAACCGTAGGTGGTAGTAGGTGGCTATGGAGGGATTATTATTCGGTTGAACAATTATGTTTGTCCGAAAAGAGATAGTCCCTAAAGCTAAAATCTAGACCAGTTGCTTTAAAGTTACACCTAATGGAATAAGTGAGTCATGGCTCGGTGGGAAATTTCATTGAACTTGAAATGGAGCTCTTTACTATCCTAATTTGCGCCGTCTATTTTTTATCATGTCCTTAGGGCATCATAATTCTGATACCTGCTGGCTACTCCTTATTGTTATTGTTCACCAAAGGACCAGAATCTCCTCAGTTTCGCATTTTTAGCGACCCACGAGGACTGTACTGTACTGTACAGTACTAGTACAATAGTCGACTTGCAGTTTGAGAACACAATTGCAACGCATACCACACATATCTAGCTGAACTGCCGAAACTTGGCGGTATGCAATAGCAGTCGTGTTCGCAACCTCAACCCACTGTCGACGTCAAGAGTAATCAGCTCTCGCAGGAAAGCAACTGCAGCCGGATTTAGCTGCGCACGAAGTGGAGAAAACTATTCCTTGCATGAGTGCTTGGGTGTGGTAGGGTGAGTGAATTTATCTGGAGCGGGCTAGGAAGATATGCGGTGCCGGTATCTGCCCATCACCTGAGAATTTATCATACCAGTATGATAGGATTAGCAAGCTGCTGATATGATATGACACCAATAACCGAGGTGTGTTGTGAGGGGTAGCTGAACACACCATTTCAACTTGACCCATTTGACCCTCGGGAGAGAAGGGTAGTCCTCAAGCTCCCCAACCCGTCTAATCCCTCTATTCTTCCCTGGTCGAAAATTATCAATAGAAGCATCAAAAAACACATTCGGTTCCTACCTCGCCAAACAAAACTCCTCTCTATTCAGAAGTCAGTCGATAAAATGGGCAACTTTTTCTCAAGCAATTCTTCTGAGGTCCAACACCCAACCCAAAGGTAAGCTGCTGGAGTATCGCTTTTCTGTATTTGCGCTTCTGTCCACTGATACCACTTGCTATGATTCTTGATCTGTCGGTGAACAGCAATATTGCCGGTGACTTTAGCGGGAATAGCGGTACTGGTAATCAAATCAACTGTGGTAACACTACGAACATTTACCAAGGGGCAACGAACTCGTCCGGGAATCAGACCGAAATTTTGCAATGCTTATACAAGTCTGCATACAGGTCGCACCGAAGTAGGGTTCGTGAGCCAGCAGAGGGAACATGCACCTGGGTTACGGAACATCCAAAGTACATGGAGTGGGTAGGGAAAAAGGCGGCTGCTCTCCTTTGGCCATCGGCGGACCCGGGTTGCGGAAAATCTGTCATGGCTTCATTCCTCGTGGGTCATATGAAAGCCCGGACTGATGCTATCGTTTGCTACTTCTTCTTTAAGGACGACAGCGAAGAGCAGAGGAGCGCGACTTCCGCCCTTTGCGCCATACTTCATCAGCTTTTCTGGCAGAGAGGCTCCCTCTGTAGATATGCCGAAAAGGCGTTTAAGGCTAAGGGTAACAGGTTTGCGGAGGAGGTGGACACATTGTGGGATATTTTGGTCGAGGCAGTGGCTGATGGGGGGTGTGGTGATGTGATCTGTGTGGTGGATGCCTTGGACGAGTGCGAAGAAGAGACCATAGTTCCGCTTATCCGTCATGTAACCAATCTCCCAGGGTCACAGACCTCCGATACACCTTTGAAGTTCTTGGTTACAAGTCGTCCTTACCACAGATTCGAGAGAGACCTTGGCTCACCCGCAACGACGATCCGGCTCAGAGGGGAGGATGAGGTCGACGCTATTACTGCTGACGTTACTCGCGTCATAGACGAGGGTATTAATGACCTGGAGAAATACTGGGAACGGCCTGGGGGGCTACAATATTTGCGAACTCTCCTAGAATCCTCCGCTGATCGGACATTCCTCTGGGTTTCCCTTGTTCTCGGGATTTTGAAGGATAGTGAGGATGGCTCAAAGGAGGATTTTACTAACATTGCCGGTAGTGCACCGAGTGATCTAGCAGAGTTATATACCAAGATTCTCGATAGAGGTAGATCTCCCGATAAAGCCCGACGAATCCTGATGATAGTGGTAGCAACTGCAAGGCCTCTCACACTTCGAGAAATGAGCATAGCATTAAGGATCGCTCAGAAGCACAACTCAATGGAGAACATCGAGGATCTTCCCGGTGGATTCGAAAAGGCCGTGAAAGGTTTGTGCGGTCTTTTCGTGCGAGTTATCGATTCGAAGATATACCTCGTGCACCAAACCGCTCGGGAGTTCTTGATTAAGGGATCTTTGACCGGCCGGGGAAATTGGCAGTATACATTGTGCCCCAAAGATTCTAACCATATGATTGCTGAGATTTGTATTTCCTATCTTTCACGAGAGGAGTTTGCAGGCAGCCCAATAACTATAGATATGAACGGTAAGATTTCGGCGGAGGCGGTTAAGGATTATCTCCAACAATACTCCTTTCTCGATTACGCAGCTCGACACTGGCCAGATCACTTTCGCGATTCCGAGCATCGGGGGATGGAGTTATTCGAGCATACAAGACTGATTTGTGAAGGTGGGCCTGATCACTGCCTGACATGGTTTCAGGTGCACTGGTTCAACACCCGGCAGTTCAGAAAATTCCCCAAAGATTTCACACACTTGATGATAGCATCATGGCTTGGGCAGGGTATGGTAGTCGATCGACTATTGGAGGAGGGAAATATCAATGCTCGATCAAGTCGATATGGCACTGCACTAAATATATCAGCATTCAGACAGGACGAGAGTATAACCAGGAAGCTATTGCGGAAGAACGTCAAAGCCTATTTCGGCGGAAGGGAGTATAATATCCAGCAGGTGAAGGTCACTTGGTTTGAAGTAACTGGCACACAGCTAACAATAAATGACCGTTGCTGCACAGACGGTATGTGGATTTTTGGTAACCAGAGAGAGCTAGAGCTGATTCAGAAATTGTTATGGGTTACAGAAGGCAAGTGGAAGCCCTGAATGACATCCACTGCAGGCTGTAGTGTTGCTGACACCTGACCTTGAGAACGATAGATAGTAAGTGGACGGCGCTAGGAATGTTAGACAACCATCGCAGCTAACGCCCGAGTGACCCATGAGCTTAGAGCGTAAGTTGGAATGAGATTTACGACAACAAAGGATAAGATTTGCTAATTTGAGTGGAGATACAGGAGGTAGGGGATTCGGTAAATAGCGCAGATTAGAGGGGAGACAGCTAATTACGGAGCGGAGGATGCTATAGCTTGTACGTAGCCAGATCAAGCAAACTAAAGATAGGTAGGAATTGCTGACCTCGGGTTCACTGGGGGTTTCAGGAGGTGAGGGAGCGAGGTCAGTCAGTTCTGGGGCGAGGTGATTGCTGACCTCTGGCATGGTGAGCGTTGTAGGAAGTAAGTGAACGGGATCAACCACGGTTCTGGGACGAGCCAATTGCTGACCTCTGGCTTGCTGAGTGTTGTAAGAAGTAAGTGAACGCGATCTACCACGGTTCCGGGACGAGCCAATTGCTAACCTCTGGCTTACTGAGTGTTGTAGGCAGTAAGTGAACGCGATCTACCACAGTTCTAGGACGACCCAATTGCTGACCTCTGGCTTGCTGAGTGTTGTAGGCAGTAAGTGAACTGGATCAACCACGGTTCTGGGACGAGCCAATTGCTGACCTCTGGCTTGCTGAGTGTTGTAGTTTGTAAGTAAACGGGATCAACCACGGTTCTGGGACGAGCCAATTGCTGACCTCTGGCTTGCTGAGTGTTGTAGTTTGTAAGTGAACTGGATCAACCACGGTTCCGGGACGATCCAATTGCTGACCTCTGGCTTGCTGAGTGTTGTAGGCAGTAAGTGAACGGGATCTACCACGGTTCCGGGACGAGCCAATTGCTGACCTCTGGCTTGCTGAGTGTTGTAGTTTGTAAGTGAACTGGATCAACCACGGTTCTGGGACGAGCCAGTTGCTAACCTCTGGCTTATTGAGTGTTGTAGGCAGTAAGTGAACGGGATCAACCACGGTTCCGGGACGAGCCAATTGCTGACCTCTGGCTTGCTGAGTGTCGTAGGCAGTAAGTGAACGGGATCAACCACGGTTCTGGAACGAGCCAATTGCTGACCTCTGGCTTGCTGAGTGTTGTAGGCAGTAAGTGAACGGGATCAACCACGGTTCCGGGACGAGCCAATTGCTGACCTCTGGCTTGCTGAGTGTTGTAGGCAGTAAGTGAACGGGATCAACCACGGTTCCGGGACGAGCCAATTGCTGACCTCTGGCTTGCTGAGTGTTGTAGGCAGTAAGTGAACGGGATCAACCACGGTTCCGGGACGAGCCAATTGCTGACCTCTGGCTTGCTGAGTGTTGTAGCTAGTAAGTGAACTGGATCAACCACGGTTCCGGGACGACCCAATTGCTGACCTCTGGCTTGCTGAGTGTTGTAGTTTGTAAGTAAACGGGATCAACCACGGTTCCGGGACGAGCCAATTGCTGACCTCTGGCTTGCTGAGTGTTGTAGTTTGTAAGTGAACTGGATCAACCACGGTTCCGGGACGATCCAATTGCTGACCTCTGGCTTGCTGAGTGTTGTAGTTTGTAAGTGAACTGGATCAACCACGGTTCTGGGACGAGCCAGTTGCTAACCTCTGGCTTGCTGAGTGTTGTAGGCAGTAAGTGAACGGGATCAACCACGGTTCCGGGACGAGCCAATTGCTGACCTCTGGCTTGCTGAGTGTTGTAGTATGTAAGTGAACTGGATCAACCACGGTTCCGGGACGATCCAATTGCTGACCTCTGGCTTGCTGAGTGTTGTAGGGAGTAAGTGAACGGGATCACCCACTGTTCTCGGACCAGAATGTTGCTAAAACAGGGCTTCTTCCTTCCCCCAGGCACTAAGCCAATGTTCACGGCTGTAAAGTTTATTTTTCCTACTTTACTGATATATCTTTCACGTCATCACAGATTGTTTGTCACCCACAACCGTTAAGGCTCCCGTTAATGTTCCTAATTCCTGACTAACTTCGCACGTACTTCCTGCAATAGAAGGTACGCACTTCGAACCCTGACATTATATCCATGCGAAACCCTAACCAATTATTGCTGACCCATCTTAGTTTGTATGCAAAGCTCTCTCCCTTCTTCGCCTAGCAATTACTGAATCTTATTTGGTATTGTGTTACAGCTCGTTAGTTAATCTCTTCTTCCCTCTTCCTCCTTTTCCCAGTAACGCACAGCTAACCTCGCAATCATTTGGATACATAGATAGTGAGTAATACGATTTGACTACCACTAACTCTGCCCTCACAGGATATCCGTTAACCTTTCTTGTAGCCTGTTAGTCGTTCCAGTTTTCCTATCCTCACCCCCCTTGCCGACAGTTATTGACCTAGCGGTAGTTTTGCATCCCGGATGAATCGGATCCACCCGCCACGCCCGACCGGGGCACGACCTCCTCGTATGATAGTTCTAGTTTGGTGTCCAGTAAGTCTCATGTCCTCCTTTTTTCCCTTTTTCTTTTTCAAAGGAATTCTTCGACGTTCTACTAACCGCCTAATAGACTAAGTGTCTATAATGGGTTATTGCTTGGGGGCCTATTGCTCCATCGATACGTTTACCAATTCCCTGCCCCACCGCCGCCTTTTCGCACACCCTACCCGGCGAGCTGTTGGTGAGATTTATTTGAGTACGTGGTATGCTCTTGGTATTAGGATGTAGGGATTTGCGGGAGTCGGTTATAGGTTTTTGTGCGGTGTTTCTGTCCTATCGTGTCGATCTCTCTATTACTATCTTTATATATGCACTGTCTTGTGATTTTCCAAATGAAATATCTGATAATCTGAGAAGTTATAACACATCCAATTGTCTATCTTTCCTCTGCCGTAGTGCGCCAGGTCGAACAAGGAAGACAGGGAAGAGGAAAAAACAAGAAGTAAAAAAAGGAAGCACCATATATCAGTGTTCGCAACAGGGCAGTCCGTCCGTCCTGGGCCAGGACGAGGACGGACGACATTTTGTCGTCCCGTCCCGTCTTTTCCTGAACTTGCCCGACAATTTAGAAATTAAGGACCATTGTCCCCGCCGCCCCCCACACAAATGTCTCACCCACTCATGTCTAATTTCCTTTCCAAGTATTAACTAAACAAAGATAGTAATAGTAGTTGTCAAGCTTAGTAGAACTACGTTTGAGATATAAAATGTTTGCATATACTTGAACATCCAGGTCTTGGTATTTGTTATATGTAACCAACTTGTTGGAATACTAAGCTATAGAGAAAAGCTTTTATTCTAGCAGTGGGCTTCCTCTCGGATTGATTTTGCCAACACAATATGAATTGGAATCGTATTTGGCTACTATAGTATCATGAACAATGACTAGCTAGCAACTTGGATAAAAAAGAAAGAGAAGTCATCAAAGGAAAATGAAACATAAACACTTTAAATGACTGAGGATGAACGAAGACCCAATGAGTGTAGCTCTAAGGCCTTAAGTGTACTCTCCATACGATTCACATCAGAGTTCACCCCACCATAGACGATTCCAGAACTTAAACATGATTTGAGGCATTCAGATGCCTCGATAATCTCGTCTCCCAATCGGTTCCGCCTATCAGTTAGTAGTAGTTTTGAACTGTCAGAATAATTAGCAATGCATGATGGTGGGGATGGCAATATTCAGAGTTTAGAAAGATTGAGTAAGGAAGAGAAATTTAAGTTAGTCTACATACCTACTAAATAGTCTCTCGGGATTAGCGGACATCGCAGGAATAGTATAGATGTCAATTGCCATTTAGGCTATGCCCTTTTGATGAATATCCTCAAGGTGGTCGATCCAATACTGCAGTGGGCCACTTGGAAGATCATCTTCTGTTTCCCATTCTAGGTAGCGCTGAATCTCATCATGATTATCTCCAATGAGCCTTTGTCTATTTTTTTTTCTCCAATCCGGTAAATCTCTAAGATGCGGTAGCTCTTGTAGAAAAGGGGAATCATTTGAAGCTCTGGGTTGAGCCGAATGAGTCCTTGGGGAAGCGACAGGTAGCAGGATCGTTTCATTTACATTGGGGGAACTAGGTTTGTACTCTGATTTCCAAACCATTTTGACTGTTGATTTCGCATTCTCAATCCAATCTGGTCTAGCTTCTCACTCATTCTTGAAGTATTTATACTTCATTTCCAGATTAAGGATAACAGTGAGGAAGTGGGCTGGAACCAGATCTGTTAATACTTA
This sequence comes from Tuber melanosporum, assembly GCF_000151645.1. NCBI lineage: Eukaryota > Fungi > Ascomycota > Pezizomycetes > Pezizales > Tuberaceae > Tuber > Tuber melanosporum. The sequence continues at coordinate 145,475 of NW_003299052.1, forward strand.
ATACCTAATAAGTGTAAGCTATGAAGAGTTAATTAATCAATAGGAGGTAGCTAAGAGAAAACGGTATTTCATACTTATTTAATAAATTCCAGGCAAGGTCTACGGAAGTTCGGATATGTTGTATTTCATGCTCTCAGGATTGTTTGAGCTGGTAGAGGAGTTCATCCATCACTGGAAAAATGTCATGAAGTTGCCCAAAGTTAATTTTACTCTGCAAGATCAACTGCGATTTTCGGAAGGGCTGCAGAATATGCATGATTTCAAGTAGGATAATCCAGTCACTGGGGGTAAGCTCATCAAGTTGAAGGGAGGTGGGTGTGTAATCATTTTCTTGATCCTCATTTCGGCGCAGCACTCATGATAAAAATTCCTCTAGTAGATTTCGAAGTTCGAGGGCACTCATAAGGGAATCATAGTCGCTATCCTATCGTATAGTATTCCCGCTGATAAGAGAAACTGCTTTCGCATTTGGAATAAGTGACTTTATCACTTCGGCTAGGAATCGTTCCCTTCTCTGTGGCGATAGTGATATTCAAGTAATAATGTTGTGGAGTTTTCCGAGAGGCCCTTTCTGTTGCCAGGCTTCTAATTCCTCTGTCTCATGTTGGAGGTCATAATAGGTAGATATCTGTGCCTCAAATACCTCCGCATCGGATCCCCATAGGAAGGCCTTAACTACGAGGTTTATTACATGGCCGAAGCAATGCAGGCGGCATTGTATGAGATCAAACGGTATATCCAGTTCCCTTAAGTGCTGGGCGATATGTTGAAGGGCTGTATCATTATTGCTAGTATTATCTAGTGTAACGTATACTCTTTTATCAATAATACTATACGGCTCAACAATTTCAAGAAAACAGGCAGCTAAGTTTTCCCCAGTATGCCGTCCATGAAATCTCAGCATTCCAATTACCGTACTCTGAAGTTTGTAGTCAGAGTCCAATCAGTGTGCAACAACGCCATGAAAAGCCCAGTAGTTCGGTGATGTCCACATATCGAAGGTGAAGTGGACTTTACTTTGTATTCGTCGAAACAAGGATGTGAGACTCTGTTGAGAACGATGGAACTGTTCTAGAATCCAACTCCTAATGGTATTTGTGGAGCTAGGAAGGGCGCGTGGCATCTCAGTGTAGGTGGCGTTGTGCAGGGATAATCCATGTAAGTTAAATTTATTAAATATTCTACCATTAATCCTACTTCCTCTTGAGATTGAAAAAATAAAAAAAATACTTACACAAGCAACAAGATATCTTAATAGTACTCAGAAAGAACCTTTTTCTACTTGGCTAAAGCTTATATAGTTCTCAATTATCCATCGTAGTAGGAGATCGCGGAAGAGGTCCGTATTGAAAGTGACCTGCGGGCAGGTTTTCCTGAAGGCTGTTTCAATCAACACCTGACCATGCTCAAGTGGAATTGGGCCGTCTTTTCCCATTTTATGTACTTCATGCAGGTGCTCGATCATATTCTTTGTGGAGGAATCGGCAAAGGTCACACTTGATCCCTTAGATGGGCCTAGATACGATATCAGAAGTGAGAAATTAATGAGTATCACCCTTGAAGCAAAACCAAGTGACACTGAATGATAATATAAGGAGAGATTAACTTACAGCGAGCACATCACCACCGTGTTTTTCCATCTATTGTTGTATACTTGGATTCATTTTCCGGGAAATAGACCCAACTCTTACGAATTCTTCTTCTCCATTCATAAATTCTTCGTTTTGACCCCACCCCATACCCATCCTCCCCTTGATTACTTCCGATTGTGGGGGTTAAAAGTCCACTTAGAGCACTACTTAATGTACTGCCTGGACTACTTCCCTGACTACATTCAATGGGATGTGCCGAAATTGTTGTAAGACCCGTGATATTAGTAAGTCCAGAGACAGTATTGATATCAAAATCCCAGATTGTATCCTGGGATCCTGTAGCTTCATTCTCAAGTGACATGGTAGCGGCAACATATATTCAATACTAAAGAGGGCTGGGCAAGAATGCAAGAAGGCAATGAAAATTAAAGTATTGAATACTGCGGTATTCAGTGGGTTCTGTCCTGATAATTCTATCTTATAGCAAATCTTTTCCGCTATTTATCTTTCACTGCCTGTCTTTATCACACGGCTCTATCATTTGGTGAACGTAGAATTATTCTCGGAGGGTGTAGGGACACGGCGTAGACAGGATGGATTCGATAGTACCGGGCGGTCACCCGCCGTCACCGATCGTCGCCCGCCATCCCCTGCCGTCCCATACCGTCACCCGCCGTCCCCCACCGTCCCCTGCCGTCCCCCACCATCCCTACCGTCCCTGGCCGTCCCTGACCGTCTCCTACCGTCCCCCACCGTCACCTGCCGTCCCCTATCGTCCCCTATTTGAAGTTGTCTCAGACCGTAGGGTTTGTCGTCCTTCCTAATGACGGCCGTCCTGGGAGCTCAAGGACGAGGACGGACTACATTTTGCCGTCCCGTCTCGTCCGGGGGTCTTGGCAGTCCCCCGCCGGGCCCTGCGGGGGCCCCGGACGGCTGAGAACACTGCATTCTCGTGAGTGAACCGAATCTAAGCCTCTTACAGGCTTCCCGGGAGGAACAAAAAACCGAAAGAAACCAAATGCCAAGTGTGTAGAAACCTTTTCTAAATTTGACACCATGGCTTCCTTGACAACAGTTTTTCAATGCCAAGAGTCTGGCCTATATCGGCCTAGGCCATTCCTCGGAGTGGCTTGCCTTGGCCCGGCCGACCGCCTATAGGCCGGCCTAAGAGCGGCCTAGCCGGTTGGGAACACTGCGATGAAGCAGTTAAAGAATCAAAAATATCGAGATCATGGCAAACCATTACTGATCATTATATTATTACTTCTTTTCTTTCACCTTTCTCATCACTCATTCGTGGCCCTAGGTTGGGGCTCATGTTTCCTCAAGTGTTCCGAAATTACCTCCTTATAAATGGGTAACTACTCCTGGTCTATACCATGGATTTATGATCTACCCTTGTACTGGCCGGAGCTTGAGCAGATAGTGCTACACTGACTGGGCTCTTTGAACCACTGACGTCAGCATTTCACTGGCCGGACACTGCGAAAGTCTTCCGCCGGGTGCTTGTACAAGGCCCCACAAGAATTTACGGAGCGACTGGTGGGTCTCAACAAGCGAAAACTGTTGAAAATTACGAAGCTTCCACCGTTTGGAGGATGAGGCGAAGGTTGTTTAGAAATGGTTTGGAAATGCAATGGTGGAGCAAGCTAAAGAAAGAGTCAGCGTGTGAGTGAGGGTATGTGAGAACTAGCGGTTAATGCAAGGAGAAGTGTTTGGAAGGTTTTAGGAGTTAGCACTAGGGATACCGGAAGTAACAGGTTATGCTCCGGAGGTCGAGGAGAAAACAAGGTGTCTCACTATAAGAGTTAGGAAACCGGAGAAGAAGCACGATGGTATCAGGACTGTCAGGAACAGCTATGGCTTAGGGGAAATGTTTCGGGGGATTTTCGAAGGAGTCGAGTGAAAGTAACAGTGTGCCATCGTGATGAAAAGGTGGTATGGAATTGTGCGAGGCAGATAGACATGGAAGATGTTTGCAAAGGAACAGCTTGTGTATATATAGGACACCTCCGGCAGCATAGAAAGAGCAAGAATCGCAGACACTCTCTATCTATCATAGCCTTATTATTTGAAAAACCACCCCCGGCTGTTCCGATCATTGGGTCCCCAGCGTCAGACTTGATAGAAGCGCAGGATCCCTACCGCCGGCTTGTGATTGCAGGATTACGGCATAAGATCCTTTGAGACGATCATGAAACAGCAGAAGTATGGTAGTCTTAGTGAGTATACATTCCTAATTGTATCTTCCTTTGTATCCTTCCTCCCCATATCGTAGCCTTATACCTAACACACTGCTGCTTATCCTCTACCACCACCTAGAACATGCGGTTGCCTATACCCCCCCCCACCCAATTAACCGGATACAAGCCCAAACCCTGGGGCAGGTTCTGTATGAAAAAGGGAAGCCAAAAAAGGCACATCCAAGCTTCCTCCTCCCCCTTTAGCAACTCTCAGAAAAAACACTACAATACACTTCCCGGCAACCGGCAAAGAAATAGAAAACCTCTGCTCCCCCAGTGGGTCAATTCGAGAGATGCGAATCAAAATCGGAGAGCAACTAAGCAGCCCTGCAAGGTCGGCGAGTGATAGAGAGGTGTAGGAGGTGCAGATCGGGGTAGAATAACGGCTTCTTGTGGCGGTGGGGGTGGTGGCATATCTGATCGAGCAATAGTATAGTAGCAACAGGAGGTAGGACGGTTGGGGGTTATGGAGGTTTGTGGGAGTCCACGGCCGCGGAGGAATTTGTGGCTAGGGCAACGAGGTCAAGGTGTTATGGGAGGGACAGGAGTTGAAGGAAGCCGCCATCGTCCCACGCAGTGGAGATGGTTTCCAGATAGTTGTTGGAGGGATGATGTGGTTAGACGGGTGAAAATGTTATAGTGAGCCAAAGGAAGTGAAATGGGGATTTAATTGTAACGTGATAATTCTAGTATCAAACACCGACCATAACCTATCCAGGGAGTGTATTACTCCCTGGACTCGGATGCAGTGATCTTGTCCGGCTAAGGCCGAGGCGGGCGGGAGACACCCACCTATTATCGTACCCGCACCGGCACCAGGTCTATACTAGTGAGTTTTCCCGAAGTGCCATCTTCCGATTCCGGACGGGCAATTGTCACGATAGTTTAACTTGGCCCGTCTGGTTACCTCACCTGCCCTTCATTTTGAGCCCGATAATAAAGGTCTGCAGTAAAAACTCTATCTTGCCTTGGAGTGGCATGTCTGGTTGACACTAAAACATGGCAACCAAGTTGAAATTATGGGGCCAAAAACCCCTTTGGATTGTGAGATCGGCGTCCGGCCGTCGAGGCCAAGTATGTTTTCAGCAGCTATGACTCCGGAGCAGGAAAACCACGACCGCCGCGATCACGAACTATCACTCGGCTGAAACGAAAGGCCAAGGGAACGATTAAAAGAGGGGTAAGATAATTTTTCACCTGTTCTTTTGTCTCTCTCAAAGACACTCTCGCACTTACCAACTTGCTTGCTCAACTCAACTAACTATCTAACACATGTGGAAAAGAGGTGTAAAAATAAACGACGATTGAGCCTCCTCTCATTTTTCCACCGAACTCCACGCATATCCATTGGGATTCCAGCTTATCCGCTCAAGTTTCCCTTTCCCCGGCTTGTCCTTGCTAACAAAGGAAAGGATAAAAGAACAGGCACTATGAATAACTCTCCCGCCGCTTTGCTACTTCCGTCGCTGACACCACCTCTACTGCCGTATTACTTCGGTACTTACAAATAAAATACAGGCCCACAAAGACGCTCCAGTTTCCTACCATGCTCCCTTCGTCGCCTGCTCTCCCACTACCTTCTGCTCTCCCGCTGCCATCCAGCTGTACGTCTCCGACAGACATGATACGGCAAATCTGTGAATGAGTGGACGAATAACAAAGGACGGGCGATACTGTCGGTCGATTGGTCGCGCGGGCGGGCGGACTAATTGCTGGACGGAAGGGGGAAAGTCTGCAGATAAACCGACAAGAGAATTGGCAGACCGGCGAACGAACGAACTAGCGAACAAATAAACGGATAAATGGACAGACGATTGGGCGGGCGGGCGAACAAACAAACGGGAAGACAAACAGATGATCGGGTGGACGGGCGGATAAGCATCAAGGGGTATATATTATCTGATATCCTGCTTCTCCGGCCATCGAGTATCTGCTGAACATGTCGAGCATGTTCTAAACATGTTGGGCAGGTTCTGAGCATGATGGATGAGTTGTGAGCAGGCTGAGCAGCATTTACAACAGAGAAAATATAGCGCAGAACCAAATTCCGCCGTTACCTCACCCCCCCGAAGTCCACCTCCCTCACTCTGGTGAAACTGTACAACTTCGTTTCCCACGATCGGGCCGGTTACCGACTTCGTTCTGCCATCCGGTCACTTTGTCTCCGCGGCGCGTCGCCGGGCAATTGGAGCCACTGCCTAAATCTCCCACTGTCATCCTAAATGGTAATACGTGGGTAGTGGTGGGCCCATTTTGGCGGTATATCTCGTTTATATCGTCTATCAAGCATGAGTGCAAATGTCGTAAACTTTGCATCATCGCACTCGCCAACAGGAACGATGCAGAGGATTGAAAAGAGCCGAAAGCATCGCACCCGCAAATAGAATAGGTGATGCCAAACTCTGGCTTCAGGTCCTCAGCATTTAATACTGACAATCCTTTTTAGAAAGCAACGGCTAACTGGAGGCAGGACTGAAACGGCGACGAAACAGTGAAATGAAACGTCGATGACTAAATGTGCTGTGAAAAACTCTGCAAAACCAAAAGCGGAGATGTTCACACTCTTGCTCCACAACCCCCTCGATAACCTGCTTTATTCCACGACCCCCTCTCCCGCTCACTAGCCTGCTCCCACCCCACAACTAACATATCAGGAAAGCACATGAGTATAAATAACAAAATATCGCCTCTGGTTCTTCGACTGATCAACACATATTTCTAACACTCCCTACACGCTTCCAGCTAAGTCCTCCTTCCCTCCGCATGTTCCCAGCTAACGAACGAAATAAAGGCCTAAGGAAGGCACCCCAATTTGATCGAGTAATCCTATCGCGGGATAGTTAGGGCCAAGTGAGGTCTGATGCCCTGGGAGAGCTACTTTGGGTAATGCACACAAGTGGGCCATTGGCCACTACAACATGTATTTAGCAGAGCTTCATTCATTCCTTTCTCTGAGTCTTCTGTACCTATCATCAAATAACGAACGCACAGACTCCATAAAGACCGCCAGCAAAATCCCTCAGACTCTGCCACTTTTCTCCCGCTTTTCTCCCTCTGGTATCTCTCTCGCCATCATACTGATGCGCATTGCCATGGTGCACCCATGGCAACCTTTGCGCTACAGAGGAGGGAACGAACAAGCTAGAACAAACAAGCGAACGAGCGGGGAGAAACATGCAAAGGGGCAGAAACGAATAAATGGACTGCGGATAGACGGACGGTAAATAAATGGACGGTAAATAGACAGATGGGAAAGGGTAAATGTCATGAGCATGCTGAGCAGCATTCATGATTTCCAGCAGATCCGTGTGAAAAAGCCTCGTCCAGCACTATCGCTTCAGAGGCCGGCTATGAAGTGAGGAGGTTGTGTACGGTGCCCCATCTCTATACCCTGAGTAGCCCTTATTCAGCCTATGCGCAACCATTGATATCGCTAGAACATACACAACCTAGGCTCAGCTTTATCCCTCTCTTGTGGGTGTGTAAACTTAATATTCCACAGGAAACAAGTACTGGGTGGTTTCGGTGCCCCCCCAGACAGCACGATGGAAAGATCCTCTCGGCTCCTAATCTCGCAGGGGCTGATTGGCGGAGTACTGTAGTTTAAGACTCAAAGGTAAATACAAGCTTTCGCACCCCTTCTAACAAGAAGGTAAAATCCCGGTCGCTACATGAGCAGAGTACCATACCAAGGAAAACCCAGAAGCTACTAGCATACGTCAGGATGAATACAGTCATTTAAGCCGACGACATCTTTTGAACGTGCGAAACTACCACAACAGTGACAACTTTTCAAGCAGCGGAACGACGAAAAACAACAACAATTATCAAATACCGAAGGGGGTGCGGCTACCCGGCGGCGAATTGGCGTAACAGCCGACAACGAACTGTGGAATGGCGGAATCGTGAATGGAACAAACAGCAAAACGGGTAATTGGATCAAGCAGCGAAATGGTGATGCTAGGATATAGGTTATATTTGACCTGCCAATATAGAGTGAAAAGAGGTAGTACATATGTATTAGATTGCAACACCTCTGTTCTCCGGGTTCCCTGCACGGACCGTACTAGAGTAAATTTAGGGCCTGTTCGTCAACGACCGTTCCATTCAGTTTGAGACCGTTCCCCATACAAAAATGGTCGTCCTTACTTTTCGAAATGGTCGTTTTGTATGTGTGAACAGAACGGCCGACCCGCCTTCCGTTCCCGCCGAACAGGCCTTTATGGTATTATACTGTACTAAGTACTATACAACAAACCCAGTGGTCAAGGTTACCCTGATTTAAGTGCTATCGCTTGGGAACTTGGAACATACACTAACGTTACCTTCCGATAGATCTTTGGCTACAATTCAATTATCTCGATGAGTGAGAGGAAAGGGCCACATGTTCTTTGCCATTTCCTTATGTTCCTTGATTCTTTAAACTGAGTCGCTCATGGTTGAGTTATGATGGAGTCCGGTTTTCGAGAATCCCTTTTTCGTGGAGTGTTAGGAGACAAAATACCCAAGCACCCCTGTCCTCCCGGTGTAACACTAAAGAACACTCTAATCACTAGAATTGGACATGGGAATGAGGGGAAACTTTCTGTTCGACACTTTCAACGCTATTTCTCCCTCTATCTCATCACAACGCAGCTAGCTAACTCACCGTAAAAACAGGAGTATATATTTGGGCCGTGAAAAACATATCCCGCTATACTTCCACCCATTCTCAGACATTTTATTCTGATCCTTGTTTATCCGCTTAAGTTCTCCACTCCTCGGCACACTTACATGCTAAAAAAGAAAAACAGGCTTCCACTGCTCATGTCTTCTGTGAAGTCCTTTGGAGTCTCCTGTTTCCAGCTCCCACATTTTTAATGGATACATCTTTCTCTTCCTCGTGCGCAGATCCAGAGCGCATCTCCTGAGCCTCCATCTAAACCAGAGACAAAACAAGACGAACATTCTAAGTGTACGAGCGAGTTCCGAGCAGTTGAGAGGCTCTGGGGATATCAAATAGCTTTCTAGGATATCGAGCAGTGTGGAAGTTTCGGGAGTCCGGTGCAGAGTTTAGGAGTTCGTTAGATCAGTGTGGAAGTTCAGAGAACTACTGAGTCGATTTTCCAAACATGTCATTCCTTTGTTATCGCGGAAGTGTGCTGAGGAATGGGGGAACGAGTAGAGAAATACTCGCGCGGCCGAGTTGCTATCGGACACCTATATGGGGTAGTGATCGGCGAACCAATAAACAGGCCTTTTGATAGTGCCAAGCTGGGTGGCGCAATTTGATATACCGGAGAAAACAAGGGATCTTATAGAGGTTTTCACAACCTCCTGATTTGCCCCTCTGTACCCAATATCAATCAACTCCCCATACTATTGCTATACCTTTCAAAATTCTAAACAAATGTCCGTCCCGCTGAGTGAAAAAGTGTCAACTCCCCGAGTTCCTTTGCTTCAGAGAGCAGCGATTTTGACTCTTAAGTGGCACACGGACATGTCATATCGAACGATAGCGGAAAAGCTGAAACAGAAGAAGTCCACTGTTGAGGGTATCATCAAATGGGCAAAGGCAAGAGCACCTAGTACAAGTTCAATATCCTCAAGTCATCAGATTAATGATGTGTTTTGCTTGACAGTAAGGAAAGCATATCATTAATCTGATGACTTACTCAAGTGGCCGAATTGAAATCAGAAGGTGGCTAAGCAAACTTTGCGGTAATGCTTTCTGACTTCAATTTGGCTACTTGAGTATGTATATTGAAAAACTTATATCTTGGGGTGCCTGTTCTAAAATATTCAATGTTAGACTCACGCAGCAGATTCAAAGGACTTTGAAGATGTTCTTGCCTGTTTAGATGATGATCAGAAAGGTGGCAATCCCGAGCGATTTCCTATGGGCTGTGAGGAGTCAATTGCTCTCCATGACCTTAGTCAAAAAGATGAGGAGCACTGGCAAAAGACATTTCCTGAGATTGCAAAAGAGTTAGATATGAAAGCAGCACGTTCAACTCTTGAGCAAGTTTTTCATAGTCAACACGACATTTTCCAACGAAAGCCAGCGCACAAGCTGAGCCTGTCAGTTACCTACATAGAAGCACGCCTCGCCTTTGCACATATGGCACTACAAATTGCTATTAATACTATCGTTTTTACGGATGAGATGTGGGTTGAGTTTGGAAAACCCCGTCGCCAACGTAATGTGTCACGATATCGGGGTATTGATAGTAATGAATATGCAATTCATAATAGGGATGGGGAAAAACAACCTATTCGGATCATGTTTTGGGGTGCGATCATTCAAGGAGCTAAAGGCCCATATCATATTTGGGAACAGGGTACAGTTGAGGAGAAGGCTGTGTTTCAAGAAGTTATTAATGAGGAAAACCAAATACGGCAGGAGAGATAGCAGTTTAACCAACAGCAGGCCCAAGTTTCTGGGACCTGGCAGCACTGGACACTTTCCGAATTCAACAACAACATCGAGGTCCAGCCCAAGAGGGGAGGCGTACTGGGAGGAATAAAAGGAAGAAAGGAAAGGCTGAGCAGGTGTTTAAAGAGGCGGAGCTAGGATTTACAAGTAAGGGGGAATTAATTGGGTATCATATCGGGAACGAGTTCTATGACCGAAGCTTTATCCCTGGATGAAGTCCATCAGAGAAATAGGTGGAGTGCCACAACTATACTTAGTTGAGGACAATGCACCTAGTCATCAAACAGCACGGCGAATTGATTATCATGAACGTCAGTCATCAGGTATTTTTACATTAGATTGGCCCTCCAAGTCACCGGATTTGAATCAAATTGAACCCATTTGGGACTACCAAAAGGATGAAGTTTCTACATGGCAGCTTGTCGGAGCTAGTAGGATGGCTGTTGAGCGAGCGAAGGAGGCACTTGCAAGGACTTGGGAAGCACTTCCTCAGGCTGTGATTGACCAAAAGTGTCAATCATTTCATGAGAAGCTTCAAAGGGTGAGACTTCACTATGGGAATAACAATTTCAATGGTTGAATTATCTGGTTTTCTTGTACCGTATATGATTAATAAGTATGTTGCCTGGCATATGGTTGTTATTGGTCCGCCGATCACTACTCCATATAGGTGTCCGATAGCAACTCGGCCGCGCGAGTAGAGAGATACAGTAATTTATGGAAGGATCAGGATGCATTTATTATCAGGGTTCCGAATAGTCCGACCGGTCAAGTCTTGGAGGCAGGACCAGACTGACCAGTCCTGAGCAATGCCGTGACTGGACTTCACCTAACTCGGGTGGTCCAGACCGGTCTTTATAAAATATTTCATGGTCATGTAAATCACTCACTTAGTGCGCCGAAAAAGAAAAAAAAATCGACACTCGTGAATCTATTTTTGCTGCCCCTAATTTAAGTGAGGCACTATTTCCATTCCGACTCTCCTGAGATTCTACAGTATAACCCACGGAAACAATGAGTTGTTTAATCAAGGAAATGTTTATTTGAATGTAATAAACTGCGATAAAAATAGTGAAAAGCAAAATGGGATGCTAATTCGTTCAATGGGCCGTGCATATCCTATTTCTTGTCGGGCCTGGTTTAGTTCAGTCTTCCGCGGACCATTTGGAACCCTGTTTATTATGCTTTACCTATATAGTTCTTGGACAAAAGTCCATGTTGGCGGATCCAAGTACCGCCAAAACTCACCAAAATGGTCCAAATTCAGAGTAACGAAAATCGCAAATTGCACACTCACCTCTTGATCAATGAAAAAATATATATATATACCCAGCATAGCTGAAATGTAGGGACTCCGAAATTCATATTTCTGTGACAAAGTCATCAGTTCTGTGAGCAGCTTTGAGTACTTGGTGTGACCTATTCTGAGATCTAACCTAACGGCCGAGAATTTGTATGGGCTCTCAAACAAAAAGATACTTGCTCCCAAAATCACCAGTTCTACATCACTACAGTTCAAGCAATATTGAACCATATCCTTCGAAATATAAATCTCTGAATTAGAACACCTATGATATAATAATATTTTCAGGAAGAATTGAACTACTTCCAAGGTGGTTGAATTAGGGCGCGGTCAAAAATAGTATTTTTGGTGTAAAAGGGGCAATAAACGATGACTTGAGTCACCGAACTGGTACAACTGTTTTTACCGTTAGTTTAGAGGAAGCATTGACGAACGATTGTCCATACACAGTCACAGTTCTCCACATATTCATTTAATCCATCCCCCATCGTGCGGGTGGTCTTCCACCATTGTCTCTATTAAGAAGTAGTATCCATGATTTGAAACAAGTCATGAGTGTACGCAGTAATTCCAAGCTGAGAGTGCTGTCAAAATTGGGGGCGGCTATTAAAACCTGGGGTGCCCAGGCATCCGCCAGACCAAGTACTGGCACCAGCGTGGTCAAAGCAGCCAGATGCCGAGTCAAAACTGCCAGGTGCTCAGGCAAAGCAGCCAGATGTCCGGGCAAAGCTACCAGATGCTCAGGTAACGCTGTCAGTTGCTAGGAAAATGAAAAGATATTAGTGAAGTACTAAGCCGCTTGATATCTTTTGTAACTCTACAAAGAGGATAAGAACCTCAAATGCTGCTTGTCAACATTCTCCCTTTAATCTCTAATTCAGGGTCATCAGACAACCACCACCCTCAATATTCATATCCTGTCCCCTCATTTGCAATTGATTCTTTTTCTTCTGACAACCCACCAATTTCTTCCAAGTTATCCAATTTACTAACATTCTCCACACTATATATTTCTCCTAACTTTTCAAATTCCTCCATGACTTCACCTGATAGTATTCATTTCTCGTTCTGTAATAGTTTTGTAATATGTGGTTTAAATTATAACTTACCCTTGGGATGTGATTATTTAGATGAGCAACAACAGGAAGATTTCGTTTAACAAATGTTTTATGAACAAATTTGCAAATTCGATCTCAAGGAAGGCAATCAAGGGAGATTGATAAAAGAATTAATAAGAACAAGTGTAGTACTCTAAGTGCACTGCCATATTCACTACTCCCATTTTCAGTTACTGCCTATAGTGTAAGCAGAGAAGATATTGACTGTTTATTGGTTGTATAAGACACTATAAACATACTGGCTACTTTCTTTAGCAAATTCCTAGAATGTACAAAAGACCTCTGGCCTTTTTGCAATAGAATGGAATACTTTAATCAGAGATAAAAAAGCTGGAGCTGGAAGTTTGCACGATATATATTCCTAGTTTTGCTAATTATAAAGACGTGGTGGTAATATAGTAGTTGTATTGATTAAGTTCCTCATGGATCAGCTGAGAGCTACACTGATGGCTCTACTAAAAATATAAACAACTACCTGGTCTAGGCCTACAGAATCAAAAGAGACAATGCCAGTAAAATTGGTTCTGAGCCATCTGTATTACCAGGAATCAGCCACCTATTGTAAGGTGTTTGCAGGATGCTAATGACATTTCAAGTATAAGTGTTAAAGAGGTCACAATCTCTGCGGGAGTAATAGTAAGAAATGTCAAATTAAAGTAGGCTTCGAAGATGTATACGGGAGAAGTTAAAAAAGTATGTGTTGAAGCAAGAATATTGGGAATAACATCTTTCTAGGACTACGTTATCAACTGTGGAGAGAGGTTGTCTTTAAATTTACAAATACTAGTGCCCTCATCGATACTTAAAGTTGACCTGTGTTGGGTGCAGTGGGATGTTTTTTCAGAGTTAATATGTTGTGGATATTGGTTAAGATAGGATTATTGGTGGGTTATTGGATGCAACTATGGTTGCTACATGATCGAGTGGTTGTCTTGTGTTTATCTGAGGATTGACCTACTTGGAAATAGTAGAGGTTAAACCAATACAATTAAATGGTATTTTGTAGTATATAAATATTTGTACAAAGTTTATCACAAAGTATTATTATATCATTATTATGAAATTGAAACTTATTTATTAACAACCTTGGAGTTTATTTAAGTAGTAGATTTATACAACTATTGTCAATGTACTTTAACAATATAACTAATATTACTATTACGATAACCAAGATAGTAATACAATTATTGTAGCAGAATAATTACTATTTATGTAGTACTACAACTATCAAATTAGTATAAATACAAGTAAAGTAGTAGTAATTATATCCCCTTTGTAGCACTTCTATTAAAATAATATAACTTCAATCCTAGTACTACAACAACTATTGGAGTAGTACGGTAACGATCCCTCCAGGGATAGTTAGTTCTTGGTAGTGGGGAATGATACTTCTCTTCTTCTTTGGTTTCTTTCCTTAGTCTTATGATAGCGCTAGGCTTCTGCCAACATTACCGATAGTACAAGACCTTTGTCTTCTGCCTGGAATGCCTATCGTAAGCTTTCTCTAACTCTTTTTCATGAAGAGCTTTCCTTGGCGTAATTTTAACGTTGCAAGAAACATAAAGATCGTACAGGGGTTTTAAATTCATTAAAGTAATAAGTAGGAAAAGTACTTAGAATTCAATTTAATTTTATTTAAGCTCACACTACAAACACAGGCATACGACGAGTCCTGGGGCCGGGCTCCCAGGTTGTCGCATCCCGGATACCACTAACTACGAATTACCTAAACCTCCAACTCCATACCTCAAACATGCCCGCGCTATGCCCTAATACGAACACTAAATACAAGGCCATCAACGGTAAAGAAAATCTGCCTCAGATCAGCCTACCCGCTAGCCAAGTCACCTGTACAAAATTCAAAAATTCCACTACTGCGACCTGAATGTGACCCCGCAGAAAACCTCCTCTACAGTAGAAACCCACCCGTATGCCCACACTCAATGATCCTAAGACACCCCGCCAATCACCCCCGCACCCGTCTTTATTCCAAATAAAACAAAGACCCAAACAATCCAAGCACATAGATGTGAGGGAAAGCCGACTTACAGGACATGGGTTCCCTAGCCAAGAGGATATGAACCATCTTAGAGAATCAGGGGGGTACCATACTGGCAGCGCAGCCCAAAAACCTCGACGGAAGCTGTAACCAGTATGCGTACTCGGTTAGTGGTTTTTTTTATGTTTTGTTTTAAGTATCGCTTTGATACTTGGTTTTGTTTTATGTTTTGTTTTAAGTATCGCTTTGATACTTAAGTAGTTTTACCAAAGCGTATCGATTGATACCTTTGATTAGTCTCGTTCATGCTAGACATGAACAAATTTGTGTATTTAAAGACCGCCTGTTTCTACGACAGAAAAGACAGACTTCGACAGACAGTATTTCGATATGCTTGGTTGAACGGTTACTTCTTTGTTTTCCTAGTACACTCTCGAAGCCTTCTTTAGTTCTCCGCTCTCGCCTCCTCTCTGGAAGAGCAGGCCACCTGCCAACTATTGTACCTGTTACCGATAATGTGATTAGTACCATGAGAACACATTACATTTTTTTAACCTCAGCAAGTGGTTAAGAACCAGTCCCAGGATTTAGTCCTGATCAACCTATCGATATCCACCTCAGAACGCTAGCGGAGAGAAGAGGCAGAATCAAGGTACATTTGGCTTGGTCTCAAATCCACAATAGAGTCTTTGACGACCAGGAGTAGGAAGCAAATCCCACGACAAGACCTTATAAGAAAGAAACAACACCGGCGCTCTGCTAAGGAGTTGGGTGAACCTGCAAACACAGAAGACACACAACCTCAAGGAGAATTCCCTTCCATTCCAGCAAAGAAGCCTTTCTTTGAACCTCCAATTGACCCCGAATCCAGTAGCGAATCAGACATTGCTAGCACAGGAGGAGGGCCCTCTGGAGGAGGAAAATCTTGGGCTACGCCTGAAGAAGAGGAGATACCTGCAGCATTTGAACCTCCTAAATTCAAACTCCACCTCCCAGTGAAGTTTACAGGAGAAGAAAAAGACCTCAAACCCGAAGCCTTTGACTGAGGGGCTACGGAACTCACACACTATCTTCTACTACAAGGGAAGGATGTGGAAGATCCTACAACCAGACTATACATTAGATCATTCTGCGAAGGAAAGGCAACCGACACATACCACCAATGCTATAAGGAATATGGCGGAAATGTAAGATTAAGAGGATCCACTGTTCTTGATTATCTGAAAGGACCATTCTAATCCTTTATTACCAATGACCTCCTATACACCGAATTCAACCAGCTCCAGCAAGTTAACGGAACGCATATGAAGAGGATTACAGATGTAGCTACAGATCTATTGATGTATAAGGACCGAATGCAGAAAGGAAGTATTGCCAATTACATCCTTAAGTGATGATTCAATGATACTATGTATTCAACCCTGCGATGGGAGGTAGAACCAGTTGAGGAAGATGGCGACAATATTGCAGCAATAATTGCAAAAGCAGAACGAAAGGACGCCATCCTCCATGAAACCAAGGCATACAAAATACAAGCATCTTCTAGCAGGAATGGCCAACCACGACACAAGCCCTCTACCAACTCTGAAGATGATACCCCATGGTTTTCAAAAAGAAATCCAAATCCTGCATGGAATCCAGAAGGAAGAAAGGAGAATGTTTTGAACGTGGAAAAATAGGACACATGGCAAAGAACTGCCCTGCAAAGAAAAGGAAAGGAAAGGCAATTAAACAAGAAGCATCGGCCAACAATGTTGAGAGCGATAGTGATAATACCCAATCCAGCCAATACGAGGAGATCCATATTGGATATGTCGATGTGGAGTGTAACAGTGTCCGACCTCTGGCTACATTTAAAGCACACACCGCCCTGGAAGGTACTATTCTGATCAATAGCAAGAAGGCCCGAGTCCTATTTGACACTGGTGCAATCGGAAGAGATATGATCAGTAATACTTTTGTCTCTGTCCATGGACTCCCAACCCGAGACCTTAACCAACCCATACCAGTCAATATGGCAGTAAAAGGGTCACGATCAACAAGCCATAAAACCTGTAGTGCAACTATCTGACTTGGTTCTGCCATCCTACTTCCCCCGGAGATGCTAGTTGGAAATCTAGCCAAATACGATGCCCTGATAGGAATGCCATTCCTGAACCGCCACAAGGCGATAATCAGGCGTGGGGAATCAACCATCGATTTCCTAGATCAGAAGGTCAGAGTCTCATGCAAGCCAACAAGTGGGGAGTACCAAGCCGCAGTTTGTGAAGCAACTGCCCAACGCCTATTGGGTAAATACTCTGATATTTTCCCTGATCAAATTCCCGAAGAACTACCACCTATGAGAGAAGTGAACCATCACATCCATCTTTGACACCCCTCTAATCTTAAGAACCAACTCAACTACTCCATTCCTGACGCATACAAAAGCCCACTTTGTGACTAGATCAACCAACAACAAAGAAGAGGAGTCATCTACCGAGCAGAAGCCCTAGATGCCACTACTATGTTTGTTTAACCCAAAGCAGATGGCAAAAGAATCCGCCCCTTGGTTGATCTCAAACTACGGAATGAAAATACAGTTATGGGCAGCTCCACTATCCCAAACCAAACCCAAATCCTGAATGCAGTTGGACGGGCTAGATTCTGAAGCAAAATTGACTTAAGCGATGCCTCCTTCCAAACGAGGCTAGATCTGGAATCCGAAAGCTACAACAGTTTCGAAACACTCTTCGGAAGCTTTATCAGCCGAGTTATGTTGCAAGGTGACATGAATGCGCCCGCTACCTGTATGCGAATTATGAAAAACCTGCTAAGCGAATTCCTCCACTATTTTGTTTGGGTCTACATTGATGATATTCTCATCTTCTCGAACACCAAAATGGAACATGCCTACCATATAGGTTTGATGTGTAACAAACTAAGGGAAGCTAAATTCTGAGCTAGCAGAAACAAATTAATTCTATTTGCCGATAAGTTCGATATCCTAGGACATGTAATAGATGACGAAGGAATACATGCAGTCCCTGGAAAAATATCCTGTTTAACAGAATGGACAACACCCTGAAATCAAAAGGAACTCATGCAATTCTTAGGATTAGTTAACTATATTTCCCAGTTCTTGCCACACCATGCTACAGTAACAGTACCGCTCAGAGACCTTACTGGCAATGCAGAATTTATCTGGACCCACACCCATGACCAAGCATTTACCAACAACAAGGAATTGATTAAAAACGCTAATGTTATATGACCTATCGACTACAGAAAATCTGAACCAATATGGCTGATTACTGACGCAATGGATATAGGAGTTGGAGCCTGGGTTGGACAATGGGCCTCCCATGAAATGGCAAGACCAGCAGCATTACACAGTAGAAAGTTCACTAATTCGCAAATAAACTATGGAACAATGGACAAGGAAGTCCTTGCTGTAATTAATGCTATTGCCGCTTTCAACTACATCCTGATGGGTAATGCCTTTACTATTGTCACCAATTATCAACCCCTTACTAACCTCAAAATGGAAAAGGTTCCTGGAAGGAGAAGAACACGATGGATAGGAGAAATCAGCAAATACGATGCAAAAATCATCTATACCCCTGGAAGAACCAACTATTTAGCTGATACTCTCTCCTACCTATATGAGAATCAAGAACTCAGAGACCCTCCTCTTGTTCATGACCACACAAGACAAAGTGAAGACAGCCCAGACGACACCTTCTATGAACAAGAACTACCAATGGCTACTGCCAGTAATGCCTCTTCCTCCAACCCTTTCTCTTACACCATGTATAGAGCTACCGGAACAGAAAGAGGAAAGGACCTTGATGAAAAGTGGAAAGACAATTGCACCCTCCGCAGCACACGTCCTCACGAGCTTGAACAAAGCAGACTCTACTGGTCCCACTGTTATCTTGATACCTGCCGTTTTCACCAGACTGAGATTAAATTCGGCAACAGATACCAGCGACGATATTATATGTCTGCGGACGATTCTAAAAACACCAGTTTCGATACTGCAGAAGGAGCAGAAGAGATAATGAAGGATGATGGACTGACCCAACCTCCCCTTGCTCTTAATCCTATCCCAATACGGTACCAAGGTATTGAAGAACTCGATCAAGCAGCAGCCTGCGTGGATGCAATATCTTACCTACACCCTCCACAGTCAGTCCCGCCATCCTCTCCTCCCATACCTGATTCACAACCACTGTATGGTGGACCCTTACGAGAATACTGCAATGAAATCATTGTTTCTGTCATACGCCCCACGATTCCCGAGCATCGCTGACAACGCTATGAAATCTTTAAAGAAGAGGAAGCCCCTATCGAACCAACATGAGGATCTCTAATTAAAGAGGAACAAGATGTTAGATCTACGACAGAAGAATTAACCTCCTCTTTCCGAAGTCCAATGATAGCACGATATTGCCATGACCCGATTTATTTCCAAGCTATGGATAGTTCTAGACACGGAGACCTTGCCCCCTACAACATATCTAACGGAATGGTCTATACTAGCACCCGATATGGTGAACATTGCCTATACATTACAAAAGGCCATATGTTCAACGGAATGACTACTAGGGAATATGTCATTACTGAAATCCACAATAAAGGACACCATCGTGCGGATTGTAACGTAATCGCAAGGTGCTAATCACGTTATCGGTAATAGATACGATAGTTGGCAAGTGGCCTGCTCTTCCAGAGAGGAGGCGAGAGCTGAAAACTAAAGGAGGCTTCGAGGGCGTACTGAGGAACAAAGAAGTAACCGTTCAACCAAGTATATTGAAATACTGTCTGTCGAAGTCTGCCTTATCTATCGTAGAAACAGGCGGTCTTTAAATACACAAATCTGTTCATGTCTAGCATGAACGGAACTAATCAAAGGTATCAATCGATACACTTTGGTAAAACTCATTAAGTATCAAAGCGATACTTAAAACAAACATAAAACAAAACCAAGTATCAAACGATACTTAAAACAAAACATAAAACAAAACCAAGTATCAAACGATACTTAAAACAAACCAAGTATCAAGCGATACTTAAAACAAAACATAAAACAAAACCAAGTATCAAACGATACTTAAAACAAATCAAGTATCAAGCGATACTTAAAACAAAATATAAAACAAAACCAATAACCGAGTACCCGTACCGGTTACATTCCCCAAAACAAAACAACTATTTAAACAAAAAAAAACTAATAATCATCAAAAGCGGATTCTGAGAAACTCATGGCTTCAGTTTCCGCTAAAAACTCTTCATCGTAAGTGTCACACCAGGGACAAGAGGAGACTCTAAGAAAACACTTAGACTCGAAGAAATCTAAATCACAGTAGTCACGAATACCAGATTCGTGCTGTACATCAATCCAAGCATGATCGCAATCGGGACAGTAGTCAATCCAGAGGATTTCGAAATAGTCTTTAAGTTGGATTGCATCCCGGTTCAACAACAGTCCAACAACCTGTTGTCGCTGCCTCACATTGAGCTCCACATAGTTTGACATCGTTATGGTATTCAGATGGTGATTGGTGACTAGATAAGGTTGTCGAGAGCCTGCTCCATAGCTTGATTTTCCTCATCGCTGCTTTCAAACTCTGACTCAAAGTATGGTGCCCAAAATCCATCTCTAGTTTCGAGTTCTGCGTGCCATCGCTCAGTTTCTGGCATTGTAGGTGTCCAGCACATGGTGATATAGTTGATCGTTGGAGGGAGGGATTCGTTTGGCATATTGTCTTTCCACCATTCGTTTACCATTTCCATAGCGTGCTCTAGTCCTTCTAGTGGTTCCCAGCTGTTCTCGCCCGTCGGATACCCTTTCCATTTGACTAGGAACTGGTCATTTCCATGCCAAAGGCGGTGGTCTCGGATTTCTTCAACTTCCCATTCATCTTTCTTTTCAATGATGATAGGTGCAGGTCGAGAGTGGGTCCTTCCAGGGAACTTGGAGTCGTCATTTGGGTGGAATCGTTTGACAGCAGAGGCGTGAAAGACTGCAGTATTGCGGCGGTACATGCGTCCATCCATCTGGACAGTGTACTTCTCTGTATGCTCGTCAAAGGATATGACTTTGAAGGGTCCGCGCCATCGGGGTTGCAGTTTCTTACTGCGTCTGACATTGGTAATGAACATGTTACTGTGAACCATGAGCATATCTCCTGGTGAGATGGGGACATATTTGCCTCGTCGTTTCTCGGCAGTAGTGGTGCTTCAGAATCGGGCAGCTTTAACAGCTTGGAAAGCATCATTCCGAATGGGTTGGTGGCAGTTTAAATGGTCATCGGAGGCGGGGACTGAGGAGTTCTTAAATAGTGTTGTAGGTAGGAGGGGGTATTGGCGGCCAAAGACTGCCTTATATGGTGACATTCCCAGGGTATCTGAAAACCCGGCATTGATATATGCCGCGAGCTCAACAAGGGCTGTTTCCCAGTTGCTTTGTCATTCATTGATCATATTCCTAATTCCGGTTTTAACCTCGTGGATCTTCCGTTCTGCTTGGCCATTAGTCTCATGCTATCCTGGGGCAGCCATAATGTGGTTTATTCCAAGAGAGGTCAAGGTTTGCTTCCAGAATCTGGCAGTAAAGCGGGGATCAGCATCACTGACAATAGATAAGGGGTACCCATGGGGGGTAAACAGGTATCGTTGGAGGTTATTCCAAGTGTCTTGGGAGGAATAGGTAACCTTCATTGGTATGAGCCATGTATATCCAGAGAATCGATCCACAGCTACCAAGATGGTATCATATCCTGCCGACTTGTTGAATGGTCCTGCGAAATCGATTGCATATGATTCGAATATTTCACATGGTAGTTGCAGGGTCTGTGCCTTTCCTTCTGGTAGTTGTGTTCGCTCCTTGGTTGCCTGGCAGAGTTCACATTGTTTGACGAAATCGCGGAAATCCTTGCACATCTCAGGCCAGTAAACATATTCTGAAGCATATTGAAGGTTGCGGTCTGCACTGTGGTGTCCTTTGTTGTGAATCTCGGATATGACATATTCTCTAATTGTCATTCCATTGAACATATGGCCTTTCGGGATGTATAGGCAATGTTCTCCGTAACGGGTGCTGGTAAAGACCATTCCGTTGGATATGTTGTAGGGGGCGAGGTCTCCATGCCTGGAGCTATCCATGGCTTTGAAGTAAATCGGGTCATGGCAGTATCCTGCTATCATTTGGCTTCGGAAAGAGGATGTTAATTCTTCTGTGGTCGATCTAACATCTCGTTCATCCTCGATTAGGGATCTTCTTGTTGGTTCGATAGGGGCTTCCTCTTCCTCAAAGGTTTCATAGAGTTTACGCCGATGCTCGGGGATAGTACGGGGTATGACCGAGACAATGGTTTCATTGTTATATACTCACAAGGGTCCACCATATAGTGGTCGTGAATCGATTATAGGAGGAGAGGATGGCGGGGCTGACTGTGGGGGGTGTAAATAGGATATTGCATCCACGTAGGCTGCTGCTTGTTCGAGTTCTTCAAGACCTTGGTAACGTGTTGGAACAGGATTAACGGTAGGAGGAGGTTGGGTCGATTCATCTTCATTGATCATCTCTTCTGCTCCTTCTACAGTGTCGAAGCTGGTGTCTTTGGAATTGTTAGCAGGCATATAGTACGGTCGTTGATATCTGTTGCCGAACTTGATCTCAGTCTGGTGGAATGAGCAGGTGTCGTGGTAACAGTGGGACTAGTGGAGTCTGCTTTGTTCCAGTTCGTGAGGAGGTGTACTGCGGAGCGTGCAATTGTCTTTCCATTCTTCATCAATGTCCTTTCCTCTTTCTGTTCCGGCAGCACTGTACATGGTGTAAGAGAAAGGATTGGAGGGAGCGGTAGGGCTGGCGGTAGCCATCGATGGTTCTTGTTCATAGGAGGTGTTATCAGGGCTGTCCTCGCTTTGCCTTGTGTGGTCATGAACGAGAGGGGAGTCTGCGATGTCTTGATTCTCATATAGGCGGGAGAGAGCATCAGCTAAATAGTTCGTTCTTCCAAGGGTACAGATGATTTTTGCATTGTATTTGCTGATCTCGCCTATCCATGTCGTTCTTCTTCTTCCAGGTATTCTTTCCGTTTTAAGATTAGTGAGAGGTTGGTGGTCGGTAACAATAGTGAAGGTATTGCCCATCAGGATGTGGTTGAACGCGGCGAGGGCATCAATCACAGCAAGGGCTTCCTTGTCTGTTGTCCCATAGTTCATCTGTGAGTTAGTGAACTTCCTGCTGTGTAATGCCGCCGGTCCTGCCGTTTCATGGGAGACCCCTTGCCCAACCCATGCTCTAACTCCAACATCCGATGCATCAGTAATCAGCCATATCGGTTCCGGTTTACTATAGTCGATAGGTTGAATAACGTTGGCGTTTTTAATCAATTCCTTGATGTTGGTAAAGGCTTGGTCATGAGTGTGGGTCCAGACAAATTCTGCATTGCCGGTAAGGTCTGTGAGCGGCGCTGTCACAGTGGCGTGGTGTGGGAGGAACTGGGAAATATAGTTGACTAGTCCTAAGAATCGCATGAGTTCTTTTTGATTCCGGGGAGTCGACCATTCTGTTAAACAGGCTATTTTTCCTCGGGCTGCGTGTATTCCTTCATCATCTATAACATGACCTAGAATATCGAGTTTGTCTGCAAACAGGATTGATTTGTTTTTGCTAGCGTAGAATTTAGCTTCCCTTAGTTTGGTACAAACCAATCCTATGTGGTAAGCATGTTCTATTTCGGTGTTTCAGAAGATGAGAATATCATCAATGTAAACCCAAACAAAATGGTGGAGGTATTCGCTTAGGAGCTTTTCCATAATTCGCATAAAGGTGGCCGGCGCATTCATATCACCTTGTAGCATAACTCGGCTAATGAAACTTCCAAAGGGTGTTTGGAAACTGTTGTAGCGTTCGCTTTCTGGATCTAACCTTGTTTGGAAGTAGGCATCGCCTAGGTCAATCTTACTTCGGAATCTTGCCCGTCCAACTGCATTTAGGATCTGGGTCTGGTTTGGGATAGCGGAACTGTCCCTAACCGTGTTTTCGTTTCGTAGTTTGAGATCAACTAAGGGGCGAATTCTTTTGCCATCTGCTTGGGGTTGAACAAACATAGGAGCGGCACCTGGGGGTTCTGCCCGGTAGATGACTCCTCTACTTTGTTGTTGGTTGATCCAATCACAAAGTGGGCTTTTGTATGCGTCAGGAATAGAGTAGGTGGGTTGGCTCTTGAGATTGGAGGGGTCTCGGAGGCGGATGTGGTGGTTCACCTCTCTCATAGGCGGTAGTTCTTCGGGTATTTGATCAGGGAAGACATCAGAGTATTCATCCAATAGTTTTTGGGTAGTTGCTTCACAGACTGCGGCTCGGTATTCTCCGCTTGTTGGCTTGCATGAGACTCTGACCTTTTGATCTGGGAAATCGATGGTTGATTCCCCACACCTAATTATAGCTTTGTGGCGGTTTAAGAATGGCATGCCTATTAGGGCATCGTATTTGGCTAAGTTTCCAACCAGCATTTCCTGGGGGGGTAGGACTGCAGAACCAAGTTGAATAGTCGCGCTACAGGTTTTATGGCTTGTGGATCGTGATCCCTTTACTGCCATATTGACTGGTATGGGTTGGTTAAGGTCTCGAGTGGGGAGTCCATGGAGAGAAACAAAGGCATTACTGATCATATCTCTTCCGATTGCGCCAGTGTCGTACCGGACCCGAGCCCTTTTGCCATTGATCAGGATAGTACCTTCCAGAGCGGTGTGTGCTTTGAATGTAGCCGGAGGTCGAACACTGTTGCATTCCACATCGATATATCCGATATGGATCTCTTCATATTCATTGGATTGGGCGTTATCGCTTTCAACATTGTTGGCTGATGTCTCTTGCTTAATTGCCTTTCTTTTTCCTTTCTTCGTAGGACAGTTCTTTGCCATGTGCCCTGTCTTTCCACATTCAAAACATTCTCCTCATTGCCGTCTTGATTCTTTGGAGGATTTTGTTTTCTTCTTGAAAACCCATGGGGTATCGTCTTCAGAGTTGCTGGAGGTTTTGTGTCGTGGCTGGCTGTTCCTACTAGAGGAGGTCTGTGTTTTGTAGGCCTTGGTTTCATGGAGAATGGCGTCCTTTCGTTCCGCTGTTGCAATTATTACTGCAATATCATCACCATCTTCCTCGAGTGGTTCTATTTCTCGTCGGAGGGTAGGGTGCATTGTGTCGTAAAATCGTCGCTTCAGGATGTGTTTGGAGATACTTCCTCTCTCCATTCCGTCCTTATACATTATTAGGTCCGTAGCCACAATGCTGATTCGTTTGACATGCGTTCCGTTAACTTGCTGGAGCTGGTTGAATTTGTTGTATAGGAGGTCGTTGGTTATAAAGGATTGGAAACGTCCTTTCAGGTAATCGAGAACTGTAGATGCTCTTAATCTTACATTCCCGCCGAAATCCTTACAGTATTGGTGGTATGCGTCGGTTGCCTTTCCTTCGCAAAATGATCCAATGATAAGTCCGGTTGTAGGGTCTTCCACATCTTTTCCTTGTAAGAGTAGGAAGTGTGAGAGTTCTGTTGCCCATCGTTCAAAGGCTTCAGGTTTGAGGTCCTTTCCTTCTCCTGTGAACTTTGCTGGGAGGTGGAGTTTAAACTTAGGGGGTTCAAATGCTGTGGGTACCTCCTCTTCTTCAGGCCTTGCCCGAGATTTCCCTCCTCCAGAAGGCCCTCCTCCTGTCCTAGCCATATCTGATTCGCTACTGGATTCGGGGTCGATTGGAGGTTCAAAGGAAGGTTTCTTTGCTGGAGTAGAAGGGAATTCTCCAGGAGGTTGTGTATCTTCCGTGTTTGCAGGATCGCCCGGCTCTTTAGCAGAGCGCCGGGGTTGTCTCTTTCTTGTAAGGTCTTGCAGTGGGATTTGCTTCCTACTCCTAGTCGTCAAAGACTCTATCTTGGGTTTGAGATGAAGCCGAATGTGCTGTGATTCCGCCGCTTCTCTCCGCTAGCGTTCTAAGGTGGATATCGATAGGTTGATTAGGCCTAAATCCGGGGACAGGTTCTTAACCACTTGCTGAGGTTAAAAAAATGTAACGTAATCGCACGGTGCTAATCACGTTATCGGTAATAGATACGATAGTTGGCAGGTGGCCTCCTCTTCCAGAGAGGAGGCGAGCGCTGAAAACTAAAGGAGGCTTCGAGGGCGTACTGAGGAACAAAGAAGTAACCGTTCAACCAAGTATATTGAAATACTGTCTGTCGAAGTCTGCCTGTTCTATCGTAGAAACAGGCGGTCTTTAAATACACAAATTTCTTCATGTCTCGCCTGAACGAAACTAATCAAAGGTATCAATCGATACACTTTAATAAAACTCTTTAAGTATCAAAGCGATACTTACAACAAACATAAAACAAAACCAAGTATCAAACGATACTTAAAACAAAAGATAAAACAAAACCAAGTATCAAACGATACTTAAAACAAACCAAGTATCAAGCGATACTTAAAACAAAATTTAAAACAAAACCAAGTATCAAACGATCCTTAAAACAAACCAAGTATCAAGCGATACTTAAAACAAAACATAAAACAAAACCAATAACCGAGTACCCATACCGGTTACACGGATTGCAACCTCCAATATGCTTCAGAATATGTTTACTAGCCTGAAATGCAAAAGGACTTCTACGATTTCGTTAACCAATGTGAACTGTGCCAGGTAAAGAAGGATCAAACACAACTATCTGAAGGGAAAGTGCAAACCCTCCAACTACCGTGTGAAATATTCGAATCCTATGCCATTGACTTGGCAGGACCATTCAATAAATCCGCCAGATATGACAACATATTGGTAGCTGTGGATCGGCTTTCCGGTTATACATGGCTCATACCATTGAAGGTTACTGATTTCTCCAATGACAGCTGGAATAACCTCCAACGATACGTATTTACCCCACATGGTTACCCCTTATCTATTGTCAGTGATGCTGATCCCCGCTTCACTGCCAGATTCTGGAAATAAACTTTAACTTCCCTGGGAATCAACCACATCATGTGTGCTCCTGGACATCATGAGACTAATGGCCAAGCAGAACGAAAAATCCATGAAGTCAAGACCGGAATTAGGAACATGATCAATGAACGACAAATCAACTGGGAACCAACCCTCATTGAGCTCGCCGCATATATCAATGCCGGATTTTCAGACACCTTAGGAATGTCTCCATACAAGGCAGTTTTCGGCCACCAATACCCTCTCCTACCTACAACTTTATTTAAGAACTCCTCAGTCCCTGCCTCCGATGACCGCCTAAACCGCCATCAAGCAGTTCGGAATGATGCCTTCCAAGCTGTTAAAGCTATCCGATTCCGAAGCACCACTGCTGTTCAGAAGTGACGACACGAACATACCCCTATTCCACCTGGTGATATGCTCATGGTACATGGAAAAATGTTTGTTACCAATATTGAATGCAGCAAGAAACTACAACCCTGATGGCGAGGACATTTCAATGTCTTATCCTTTGATGAGCATACAGAAAACTACACAGTCCCAATAGATGGATGCATGTACCGCTGCAATACTGCAGTCTTCCACGCCTCTGCTGTCAAGCGATTCCACCCGAATGATGACTCCAAGTTCAATGGAAGAACCCACTCTCGACTTGCACCTATCATCATTGATGAAAAGAATGAATGGGAAGTTGAAGAAATCCGAGACCACCACCTTTGGCATAGAAATGACCAGTTGCTGGTTAAATGGAAAGGTTACTCAACAAGCGAGAACAGCTGGGAACCACTAGAAGGACTAGAGGATGCAATGGATATGGTGAATGTTTGGTGGAAAAACAACATGTTAAATGAATCCCTCCCCCTAATGAAAAACTACATCACTATGTGCTGGACACCTACGATGCCAGAGACAGAGTGATAGCATGCAGAACTCACAACTAGGGATGGATTTTGGGCACCATACTTTGAGTCGGAATTCGAAAGCAGTGATGAGGCTAAATCAAGCTAGGGAGCTGGCTCTCGACAATCTTATCTGATCACCAAACACCATCCGAATACCATAATGATGTCAAACTATCTGGAACTCAATGTGAGGCTGCGACAACAGATTGTTGGACTGTTGTTGAACCGCGATATTATCCAACTTGATGACTACTTGGAAATCCTCAGGATAGACTACTGTCCTGATTGCAACAACGCTTGAGTTGATGTACAGCATGAATTTGGTATTCGTAACTACTGTGATTTGCATTTCTTTGAGTCTAAATGTTTTCTTAGGATTTCTTCTTGTCCCTGGTGTGACACATTTGATGAAGAGCTGATAGCGGAAACTGAAGCCTTTAGCTTCTCAGACTCCGCTTTTGATGATTATTAAGTTTTGTTTGTTTAAACAGTTGTTTTATTTTGGGGAATGTAACTTGTATGGGTACTCGGTTAGTGGTTTTGTTGTATGTTTTGTTTTAAGTATCGTGTTGATACTTGGTTTGTTTCAAGTATCGTTTGATACTTGGTTTTGTTTTATGTTTTGTTTTAAGTATCGCTTTGATACTTGGTTTTGTTTTATGTTTTGTTTTAAGTATCGCTTTGATACATGGTTTGTTTTAAGTATCGTTTGATACTTGGTTTTGTTTTATGTTTTGTTTTAAGTATCGTTTAATACTTGGTTTTGTTTTATGTTTTGTTTTAAGTATCGCTTGGATACTTAAGTAGTTTTACCAAAGCATATCGATTGATACCTTTGATTAGTCTCATTCATGTTAGACATGAACAAAGTTGTGTATTTAAAGACCCGCTGTTTCTACGATAGAAAAGGCAGACTTTAACGGACAGTATTTCAATATACTTGGTTGAACGGTTACTTCTTTGTTTCCCTAGTACACCTTCGAAGCCTTCTTTAGTTCTCAGCTCTGGCCTCCTCTCTGGAAGAGTAGCCCACCTGCCAACTATCGTACCTGTTACCGATAACGTAATTAGCACCTTGCGAATACATTACAGAAGCAGCCAGGACGAGATAGTCCCCAAGCCGCCGGCACTTGATCGAATATGCCCAGGTATTCAACTCCTCCTCTAACTCCTCAGCTTGCTCGGCTGGCGGCGAACCCATCGTAGACTCTGTAGCAGCCGGCTAGCCGTAGCGAACAGGTGAAGCCGATGGCCCTTCCAAGTCTGGGGCAAGTGGTACAGGTGAGGTCTGGTCTTGTTTGACCCGTCACTTCTTATTCTTCTTTCTCTTCCCACCCCCGCGTGCCCGTCTAGCAACCGGAGTGAATGCGCCACTCTCATCACGACCCACTGCTACAAGGGGGATGCTTCCAGAGGGGTTATCCTGACCAGCCAGTGGCTCTGCCCCAGAGGACACGGGCACCTTCCCCCCTGAAGGGGGTCATACTACCGTAGCTGGTGTCACCACACCAGGACTCACCCCACCCACACCAGGAGCAAGTACCTCAACTGGTCCTGATGAATCAAGGGCCAGTCCGTTGACACCACTACCCTCAGCTGAAGCTGCAGGAGGGGCTGGGATAACCAGCGGTACAATATTCCCACGAGGAAGCTCCTCCGCTGGACCCTCTGAATTCTCAGAGTCTAGCCCACCATCCCCAACTGAGACCACTGTAGCAACTGAAGCGCCCAAGGGGACAGGCAAAGAGGGGATAATCGTAGGCACTTCAGCCGCCAGAATCGTGACTAAACAGCGAACTGTATCGCGTTCAGAGGCCAGAGCAGCTGACAAGGTAGATATCTCTTTCACAGCACGAGGAACTCGCCAAGAAAGGACCGAGATGTGATGCCGAAAGCGAGAGACTTCGGCCTCCAGGGGGAGGTTCTTCTTGACGGCACGAGACAGAACCACCGACAAACATAGAGCAGACGTGGCAGAGGAGGTGGAGGCTTGCTTGACTATTATGACTGTGAGGAGGTGGCCGTAGTGAACAACCGAAAGGATAAGTAAAAGGAAGAAAGGACTTCCAGCAAACATAGGAGGAGGTATAAGAACGAAGACTGTGAAAGGTGTTCGAAGTTAAATACTTGAAGCCTATAGTAAGATAGAAACCAAGGGCTCTGATTGTATTGAGATCAAACCTTGACATCTGACGCGATGTAAAAGAAGGAGGAAATCTACTTAGAACAAAGCATGAAGAACCTATTCTCCTCGGCCGCATCAGCCTCCTTATATAGCGTTCTTCCCACCCATAGTCATGTGACCTAAAGTGATCACATGCACAAAACCAACTCATAACAAACTTAGTCATATGACCAAAGTGGTCACATACTCGAAACACATGACCTCCTAGCAAGGTTATATGCTAAAGCTCATAAACCAATCATAAGGCAATAAACAAGTTATATGACTCGAATGAGTCATATTTGCGAAACCCATGACCTCATAGTGAGGTCATATTCTAAACATAAATCGTATACGCAAGATATACCAGCAAGGCACACTTGCATGGCATCCTCGCTAGGCGCACTTTCCATGACTCATATTTGAGCCATGTGCAAAACATAACAAATCATATGACTTGAATAAGTGATACGCGTAAAACAATAACATACTTATGACTCATAACTATGTGTCACGGGAAAACCTTTTCTTTGCCAAGCCATATTCGTGACATTAGCTCCTCTCCCCCTAAGCCTGAGTCCCATTAGGCTTTTTCTCCTAGTTTTAATAGTTCTCACCCGGCCAAACGCATCGTCCTCCTTAGCTTATGGAACTTTTCCTCCACTGTCCTCCCCCTGACCATTATTAATTCCAAGGTCAGGTTTGCCATCTCGATCATGTACCACAGGTTATTATTCAGCTGTCTTGGCTTCGCGATTGTTTTGTAGTTTGCCGAAATTGTGGCCTCCGCCTGGCCAAGTTGTTCTTGGAGTCCCTAGATTTGCCTGTGTAAGCTGCTGATATCTATTTCCGTATCTGCAGAGGAGCTTTAGGCCTTTCCCTCCCTGGCCCATGCCCTTATAGCCCAAGCCTTTTTCACGTCATTTCCCTCCAACTCTTTCATGCTTCTATCCTTTTGCGGGTAAAATCCCGCAGAGATCTAATACATCCTGTGCATTCTGCACCCATTTCTGAAGCATAGTTTCCAATCCTTCAGTATGTGGTCCGGGTGTGTACCATGCTTTCAGCATTTTTTGGGGAACCATTCCAAACCTTCTTTGTTGCCAAGGTGTGTTTGGCATAGGTCATTGTAGTCTACTGTCCATGACGTAGTGTTATACTGTGCTTGTTTTTCCCTTTCCTTGAGTTCTTAGTCTGTTGGCCTCATGAATGAGTATTCGGGGCTCGTGAGTGTGATGTGGCAGAGGCTATTGCCCCGGCCCTCATGTGGTTGTAATGGCTCGGGAGACTGTTCCTTGTCTTTGTCTTGGTTGAATGTGATCGTCACCTGGGTCAGGCTTGTCTGGGTATTGCTGGTAGAAGGTTAAGAGGGCCAAAATGGATCCATTTTCAAAGTGTTGTGTGAAGTAATAGGTTTTATAGTGTTCAAGCGAATAACCAATCCTCTTGGCATGATATTGAAGGTGACCGTGGAAGAAATAGGAATCAACTATTGCGTCGAGTTCATATTCAGGTTCTCCATCGAGTTCGATTGAAGAAGGAATGATTGTTTGTGAGGGAAACTTGTTGTCGTTATGTAATTTGAGGAGTAAGATTTGGAATGTGTTGTATATTTGCATTGAGGGTGGAAGGTCGAGTGTATAAGCGCGGTTGCCCACTCTTTCCAGTATTTGGAATGGTCCAATTTTCTTGTAGTCTAATTTCTTTGATGGTTGCATCATATGAATATTGCGTGGTATTAGCCATACCATATCTCGCGGTTGTATGTTTGGATCCGGTCTTCTGTGCTTATTGTATTATTCTTTTTGCTGTTGCTCTGCTTGACTCATTTCGTGTTATAATGGTTCATGCAGTTTCTCCATGTCTGTCTTATCTCAGTATCATGCCATTAATCGTATGATATGTGGCCTGACTTTGTAGATGTTGTCCGTAATTCATGAAGAAGGGTGTCGTGCCACTGGTTTCTTGTTTTCTATTGTTGTATGTGAATTCAGCTATTGATACGAGTTTGTACCAAACCTCTTGTTGGTAATTGACATAGGCCAGTAAATATTGTTCGAGAATTTCGTTTACCCATTCCGTTTGCCCATCTATTTGTAGGTGAAATGCTGTGCTCAGCCTGTTTTGTATCCCCATTTCCGCCCTTACTTTTTTCCATAGTTCAGATGTGAATAATGTTCCTTGGTCGGTAATGCTATTTTTTGGGAGGCCGTGAAGTCGGAAGACTTCTCGGAAAAATGGTTGTATAAAGTTCCTCGTATTCATATCTTTTCTGACCGTAATGAAATGACTCATTTTGGTCAGGTGATGAACCACGACCAGGATGCTATCACATTTCTCCGATAATGGTAGGTCCGTGATGAAATCCATAGTAATAGTTTCCCATAGTCATTCAGGAACTGCGTTTGATTTCAGTAATCCATCTGATGCGTGTTTAGCCGTGTTCGTTCTTTGGCATATGTCACAATTCTTGACATATCTTCGGACATCTTCACACAGTCCTGGCCAATAGAATAATCTTGCGATAAATTCGGTGGTTTTAGCTGTTCCTCTGTGTCCTGCCATTCGGATATCATGGTGTTGTCGTATGATGTCCGTTTTTATCATTTCTTCTTCTTGAATCCCTTGTTTTCCATCATACTACATGTTTCCATCCTTCCATTGGCATAAACACAGAGTAATTCCTTTCATCTCCTTTTTTCCTTCTTTCAATGCTTCTCTTGTTGCCTGAATTGTTTTTTCTTATTCGTTTGCCTTTTCGATTCCCTTGTCTTCCATTGATGTGAATTGGATAACCTCCTTTGCCTCAAAGTAGGTTTTTGCTAAGAGTGTTTGTATTTTTTGTTTTAGGCGGCCAGTTAGAAGTTGTTTTTCCCAACACAAACGTGTCAATAGCTATAACCGACTAGCTAGCAGTCC
>NW_003299052.1:178262-182510 GCF_000151645.1 Tuber melanosporum
GTGTTTGTATTTTTTGTTTGATTCTTTCATCTTCTTTTGTTTGTGGTTGGTCGCTCACAATCCTAGTGAGAGCGTCTGGCTTTCCGATTTCTTTGCCTGGTTGGTATTCGATTTTGAAGTTATATTTACTGAGGTGTTCCATCAACCTTATCTGGTGGTCGTTCAGCTCTTTTGTAGTCATGAATGAGACAAGATTTTTGTGGTCAGTTAGAACTCGGACTGGATGGTAGTTGTTCAGAATCTATCTCCTC
Source organism: Tuber melanosporum (assembly GCF_000151645.1). Taxonomy (NCBI): domain Eukaryota; kingdom Fungi; phylum Ascomycota; class Pezizomycetes; order Pezizales; family Tuberaceae; genus Tuber; species Tuber melanosporum. Next base: position 178,514 of record NW_003299052.1, read on the forward strand.
CATTCCTCTAATGCTTGAACTATCGCTAATAGTTCTTTGTTTATAAGATCGTAGTTGCACTCTGCAGGGGTCATTATCTTGGATCAGTAAGACACTGGCCTCCATTTTCCGTCTTCCTATTGTTGTAATAGTATGCCGGAACATACATATTTCGAGGCATCCATTTTAATCATTGTCCTTCGGTTTGGGTCAAAGTATACTAGTATTGGTGCTGATGTCAGATGTGTCAAGATGGCATCGTATGCTTTTTGTTCTGTTTCTCCCCATTTCCATTTCTTGTCTTTCTCAGTTAGGTTATAGAGTGGTTTTGCAAGCATGCTAAACTTTTCTATAAACCTTGGACAGGAGTTTCAGAATCCCATAAAGTATTAAACATCTATTTTGTTATTTCATTTGGCCTAATCCTATATTGCCGCTGTTTTGACTAGGTCAACTTTGACCCCACTTAGATTGATGATAAATCCAAGGAATTCGGTTTCCTCTTTATGGAATTCGCATTTCAGTCGCTTGATCTTCATTCCTGATCCTTGGATTGTGGCCATGATAGTAGTGGCATCTTTCTGGTACTGTTCCTTGTTTTCAGAGTAGATGAGCATATCGTCTAAGTATAAGATACAACACATGTCGAGGTATCCATTGAGTACCTTGTTGATCGAGCTTTGGAACAAGGCCGGTGCATTGGGTAGTCCGAAGGGCATAACTAAGTATTCAAACATTCTGTATCTTGAGGTGAATGTAGTCTTCTATTTGTCTCATACCTTGATGCGTATATTGTGGTATGCATCCTTGATGTCGAGCTTGGTGAAGGATTTTACTGACTGTAGTCTATCCAGTGCTACTCCAATTAAGCGTAGTGGATATCGATCTTTCCTGATAACCCAATTGAGGGCTCTGTAGTCAACACAGAGTTTCTTTTTTCCATCTTTCTTTTTGACGCATAGTATTAGAGATCCTCCTGATGCGAAGGAGTCTCTGATCCATTCTTGCTTTAGCTTTTGCTTGATGCACTTTCTAAGTTCTTCGAGCTCCACTTCGCCTAGTGGGTATAAATTCGTGTAGGGAATCTCTTTTGTTTTTCCCATTTTCTCGTCTTTGTTCAGCTGAATTTCGTTGTCGATTCCTGGTCTTTAGGGTGGTTGTCCCATAGATTTGTCTTCTTGAAATAGATTCGTGAATTGATGATATTATTTTGGAATGAATTGTCTCCGTCCTTCTTCGATTTGGTATTTCTTGTCTTGGATCGCTAGTTCTCTGCGAAGGTTGATTTTTACCAGGACCGCTTTTTCGTCTTCATATGTCCATTTGAGAATTACCATTGTATCTGGTCTTCGATAGTACCTTCCAAAGGCTTGTGTGTTGATCTCCTTCATCTCAATTATTTTCATTGTATCAGTCTGGTTTTGGTCTGTACTTCCAAATCCCTTGTCTTCCTTTGTGGTTTCTTCCAGTTGATCAACCTTGTTGTCACGAATGTGGCAAGGTGAGGAAAAGGTTTTGACGTGACATATGGTTATCAGTCACGGGTATGATTAGTGTTTCACACATATGACTCTTTCGAGTCATATGATTTGTTATGTGTGTGATTTGTAATGCTTTCGCATATGGCTCAAATATGAGTCATGGGACGTACGCCTGATGAGTATGCCTTGCGAGTGTGCCTTGAGGGTATGCCTTGCGCATAGGATTTATGTTTCATACATGATCTCATTATGATGTCATGGGTTTCATGACATATGACTCAGTCGAGTCATAGGACTTGTTTATTGTGTTATCATTGGTTTAGGAGATTTTGTACAGGACCTCATGATTAGGTCATTGATTTTGAGCATGTGACCACTTTGGTCACATGACTAGTTTATTATGATTTGGTTTCGCACATGTGACCATTTTGGGTGACATGCCTATGGGCAGGAAGAACCCGATATAAGGAGGCCGATGCGGCCAAGAAGGAGAGGTTCTTCATGCTTTGTTCTAAGTACTTTTCCTACTTATTACTTTGACGACTCTAAAATACTTTTCCTATCTTTATCTTTATTGCAACGATATTGTTATGCTAAGGAGAGCTTTTCACGCAGAACAGTTAGAGAAAACTTACAATAGGTGTTTCCAATAAAAGACTAAGGTCTTGTACTATAGGTAACATTGGCAGAGGCCTAGTGCTATAGTAAGACGAGGAAAGAAGGAGAAGAAGAAGAAACATATCGTTCTTGGTCGCCAAGAATTAACTATCCGAGCAGGGATTGTTATATTACAATGTGTCACCTAGTGCGACGCCAAATGATACAACATGCCATCCCTCAATCCAGATATGGAAGGAGATATCGATATTAACAATCAAGACCTTAACTTAGCAGGGTTTAGCGACACCCTAAATCACGCTTCAGCAGAACTCTCAAGGGCAGCAAGCCCAGTAACCCAAGAGATGTGATCACCAGTCGATAGCTCTCCTGCAGGAAACCCATCATCTGAGAGAATGTCAGGATCAGCAGTACCTATGCCACCAGCCCTGGCTGCTCTGGCACCAGGCACTAGCATACTTGAAATCACTGAGAATCAGTTTTTGGCATTTCTGGCAGCAATATCAAACACAGAACAAGGGAATATCCAACGACAAAAGCAAAAGAACCTAACACGTATGAAGGAGCCCAAGATAAGCTCCAAATATTCCTGGCACAATATGAAGGGTGTTTTGCCCTCAATGGATATGGAGAACACCACAATGAGATCAAGATTCCCTATGTGGAATCTCTACTAAGGGGCTCACGGGACAATGGATCATGCCCTTCTAAGATGGAAGACAGCAGAGGCAATGGATCACATGCAAGGAATTCAAAGTGACACTCTTCGAACAATTCGGATATCCCAATGCTAAGGAGACAGCAAGACGAAAGCTGGAGAAACTCCAACAAGGAAAACAGACCTTTTTGGCATACTGGAACAAATGCCGACTATTGGAATACGAGTCGGAGTTTGATGATGCTACTCTCTACATCATCCTCTTAAGAAACTGCAGTAAGAGACTCCAAGAAGCATGGGGAATCACAGACTCGCACTACACAACAGCAGAATGATTTGCAAAATCGGCAATGGATAAGGAAAGCAAACTAAACCTGGTTCGAAACAACTCGGAAAATACTATAGCACACAGGGTGGTGTAATCATCCAGAACTGTAGATGGAATCTTCAAACCACAGGCAGCTCGATGTGTAAGCAGAGTATTAACACCAGGAGAACCAATGGAGCTGGACAAATAAAAGGCAGGACCTGCTCTAGACCAGTTGAAGGAAGAATACACTAGAAGAATGAATAGGAAACTCTGCTTGAGGTGTGGAAAAACAGGATATCGGATATGAGAATGCAGAAGCTGACCAGACAATGGATACCAAGGGACCAGGGCTGCTGGAAACAATCGCTTCCTAACCTAAAAGAGGAGCAACATATGCGAAATAATCAACGAAGATTCACCAGTGGAAAAAGACGAGTGTTCCCAGTAAACGGTGGTCTGGAAGACCTAAGATCTGGATCTGAAAAACCCATCAAATTAGCCGACTACTATTCAGCACTTCATACACAAAGAGGAGAAGAAGAGGAAGATCATGTGATGATCAAAAAGAAGATACACAATGAAAAAGACGAAACAACAATATATACAATACTCAACTCTAGAGCTACTAAAGATTTCATCGACAAGGAAATCTGCGACAAATACAGCCTCCACAGCAAAAAAGCGAAGAAAGCAAGACAAGTCTACCTAGCAGATGGAAAGGCAACCACCATAGGTCCTATAACCCATACGGTGACTGTATCTATAGATATTGACAGCAATAGCGAAACAGCAACCTTTCAGGTAGCAGATCTCAAGAACCAGGACATAGTACTCAGGATGACATGGTTGGAAAAACATAATCCGACAATCGATTGGAATGAGAACAAGATAACCTTTACAAGTGAACTATGTACGACAGGATGTATTAACAGTTCACCTGTGGTATACTCA
>NW_003299052.1:182890-238433 GCF_000151645.1 Tuber melanosporum
GATACAACAAAAAGAAATGAGATCAAAGAGATTACAGGACAAGCCTTTAGATGGTACTATCGAAGAGGAGATACAACAGGAATTCTCCAGTAGACCTACCAAGATGAAAAAGCAGTCCTAGCGAAAATCAACATTAGCACGAAACAAGCAATCCAAGACAAGAAATACCTAGGCAAAAAGTGATCGAAAGAATTAATTCCAAGGGAATATTATCCATTCAGGAACCTATTCCAAGAAGAGGAAGCTACGGAGCTACCACCTTGAAGACCAGGAATCGATCATGAAATTAAGCTGTACAAAGATGAGCAAAGAGGAAAAACAAAAGAGATTCCCTGCAAGAAGTTATACCCACTAGGAGAAGCGGAGCTCGAAGAACTTAGAAAGTAAATTGAGCAAAACCTAAAATGAGGATGGATCAGAGACTCCTTCGCATCAGGAGGATCTCCAATACTATTCGTCAAAAAGAAAGATGGAAAAATGAGATACAGTGTGGACTACAAAGTCCTCAATTCAGTTGCCAACAAAAATCGGTATACACTACCCTTAATTAAAGTGGTACTGAATAGACTACAGTCAGCAAAATACTTCACCAAGCTTGACACTAAGGACGCATATCACAATATACACATCGAGGGAGGAGACAAATGGAAGACTACAATCGCCTCAAGATACGGAATGTTCTAATACTTGATTATGACTTTCAGGCTAACCAATGCACCTGCTTCATTCCAAAGATAGATCAACATAGTACTCAAGAAATACCTCGACATATGTTGCATTGTATACTTGGATGACATACTCATCTACTTGGAGAACATGTAACAATACCCGAAGGATGTCAGCAGTATCATGGCCCCAATACATGGATCAGGAATGAAGATCAAACCCACAAAATTCGAATTCGATAAAGAAGAGACGGAATACCTGGAACTTATGATCAATTGAAGATGGGTCAAGGTCGACCCAGTCAAACTGTCAGCAATATAGGATGGGGCCAAACCAAACAACAAAACAGATATTCAATGCTTTATAGGATTCTGTAACTTTTATCAAAGGTTTATCCAGGGATTTAGCAGGCTTGCAAAACCACTCTATAACCTAACAAAGAAAGACAAGAAATGGGAATGGGGAGAAATGGAACAGAAAGCATATGATGCAATAAGAACGCATCTAATATCGGCACCCATACTGTTTCATTTCGACCCAAACCGAAGGACAATGATTGAAACCGACGCCTCAAAATATGTGTACTCAGGCATACTATCGCAACAATGCCAAGACAGAAAATGGAGGCCATTATCCTGCTGATCCAAGGCAATAATCCTAGCAGAGTGTAACAACGACATTGTAAACAAAGAACTATTAGTGATAGTTCAAGCATTAAAGGAATGGAGGAGATACGTTCTGCACAATGACCATCCAGTTCGTGTTCTCACCGACTATAAGATTCTGGTCCAGTTCATGACCATGAAAGAACTGAATGACCGCCAGATAAGGTGAATGGAACCCCTATGTAAATACAACTTCAAAATCAAATACCGACCAGGCAAAGAGAGTGGAAAGCCAGATTCTCTCACAAGGATTGCAAGCAACAAACCACAAACAAAAGAAGACAAAAGAATCAAACAAAAAACACAAACGGTATTACCAAAAACCTACTTCGAGGCAACCGAGGTTATCCAATTCATATCAATGGAGGAAAGGGAAATAGAGAAGGCAAACAAAAGAGACAACACAATTCAGGCAATAAGTGAAGTCTTGAAGGAAGGAGAAAAGGAGATGAAAGGAATTGCTCTGGGTTTATCTGAATATGAAGATGGAAACATGTGGTATGACAGAAAACAATAGATTCTGGAAAAGGAAGAGATAAGGACAGACATTTTACGACAACACCATGATATCCGAACTGCAGGACATGGAGGAACGGCTAAAATCATTGAATTTATCATGAGGTCATTCTATGGGCCAGGACTGTGCGAAGATGTCAAACGATATGTCAAAAACTGCGACATATGCCAAACGACGAAACCGGCTATACACGCGCCATATGGATTACTGAAATCGAACGAAGTTCTTGAACGACCAGGAGAAACAATTACTATGGAGTTCATCATTGACCTACCGGAATCGGAAAATTTGTGATAGCATCCTGATTGTGGTGGATTGTCTGACCAAAATGAGTCATTTCATTCCAGTCAGAAAAGATATCGACATGGGGGATTTTATATAAACGTTCTTCAGAGAAGTCTTCCGACTTCACAGCCTGTCAAAGAATATCATCGCCCACCATCGAACCCTATTCATATCAGGACTATAGAAGAATGTAACCTGAGAAATGGGGATACCAAACATGCTAAGCACAGCATTTCACCCGCAAACGGATGGATAAATGGACGGAGTAAATGAAATACTCGAACAATATTTAGGAGCCTACGTCAATTACCAACAAGATGAGTGGTACAAACTGATATCAATGGCTGAATTCGCATACAACAATGGAAAACAAGAAACTATCGGCTTGACACCCTTCTTCACGAATTACGGACAACTTCTACCAAGTCAGGCCATATATTGTACAATTAATTGGATATTTTTGGACAAAACAGATATGGGAAAATTTCACAAGACATTACAATATGAAAGGAGTCAAGCACAACAAGGGCAAAAAGAACGATACGATAAGCATCGAGGACTGGATCTGAACATACAACCGGGAGATATGGTATGGCTAATATCATGCAATATTCATACGACACAACCATCAAAGACATTGGACAACAAGAAAATTGGACCATTCCGGATATTGGAAAGGGTGGGCAGCCGAGCTTATAAACTCGACCTTCAACCCTCGAGGTGAATACACAACACATTTCACATCTCACTCCACGAATAACACAATGACAACAGGTTTCCCTCATAGACAATTATTCCTGCTCCTCTGATCGAACTAGACTGGGAACTAGACTACGAGCTCCATGAAATAGTAGATTCTCGCTTCTTGTCTGGTCAACTCCGATACCGAGCCAAGTGGACAGGATATTGGCCCAAATATGATGAAAGTTGGTTCTTTGCACACAACTTCGAACACGCACAAGGTGTCATCTCAACCTTCTACCAGCGATACCCAGGCCAGCCTGGCCTTGGTAACGATCTCATTCAACCAAGACAAAGGCAAGGGCAAGGCACTTGCACCATTGCAACACCACGAGGGCTGGGGCGATAGCCCCGGCCAAACCACACCAAACAGCTCTGAATACTCATTTATGGTGCTGACTGACGAAGAACTAAGGGAAAGAGAAAAAAAACCACAACATAACGCCATGTCATGAACGGTATGCTATAACAATAGATGTCTCACACACTACAGGGACAAGGAAGGCTCGGAATGGTTCCTGAGAGAATACAAAAAGTTTGGTTCTCACCCGGACCATGCCCTAAAGCACTGGAAACAGTATCTCAACAACACATGCAAGATTCACAGGATGAAGAAAATCACTGCGGGATACTATCTGCAGAAGGAAGGAACAAAGAAAGAGTTAGAAAAAAAAGATGCCACGGTATGAAGAGAGCTAGGGCTATGAGGTTGAGGTCCAGGTAGGGGGGAGGTCAAAACCTGTCGACAGAAATGGAACAGGATTCCAGGAGCCTACACAGACAAATCCGAGGACTCTGGGAACAACTGGATCAGGCCGAAGATACAATTTCAGCAAACGACAAAACAATTGTAGAGCTATGACAGCTGAACAATATCCAGAGGAACATGATCAAGATGGCGAACCTCACCTTGAAAATGGTGAGGGGTCAGATGGAGGGAAGAGGACGACAAGTTCCATAGGCTTCGGAGATCCATACTTTTGGCAGGACAGGAACTATTGAAGCTTGAGGAAAAGGTCTAATGGGACTCAGACTTAGGAGGAGAGGAGATAATATGACCAATGTGGCTTGACAAGGAAAAGGTTTTCACATGACACATGGTTATGAGTCACAGGTATGATTATTGTTTCGTACATATGACTCATTCGAGTCATATATTTTGTTACATGTGGGATTTGTGATGCTTTCGCACATTGCTCAAATATGAGTCATGGGATGTGTGCCTTGCGGGTATGTCTTACGCATATGATTTATGTTTCACACATGACCTCGTTATGAGGTCATGGGTTTCACGCATATGACTCAGTCGAGTCATATGACTTGTTTATTGTGTTATCATTGGTTTATGAGTTTTTGCACATGACCTTGCTATGAGGTCATGGGTTTTGAGCATGTGATCACTTTGGTCACAAGACTAGTTTATTATGATTTGGTTTCGCACATGTGACCATTTTGGGTCACATGCCTATGGGCGGGAAGAACACTATATAAGGAGGCCGTTGCTGCTGAGGAGGATAGGTTCTTCATGCTTTGTTCTAAGTACTTTTTCTAATTATTACTTTAACAAATCTAAAATACTTTTATGATCTTTATCTTGATTGCAAGAATATCGTTATGCCAATGAGACCTTTTCATGCAAAAGAGTTAGAGAAAACCTACGATAGGTATTTCAAATAGAAAATAAAGGTCTTATACTATTGGTAACGTAGGCAGAGGCCTAGTGCTATTATAAGACTAGGAAAGTAGGAGAAGAAGAAGAGAAGTATTGTTCCCAGTCACCACGAACTAACTCTGCGAGGAGGGATCGTTACACTCGCGTAGAACCTCTTGGTTGATTTTTTTGATCATCAACCATGCAATTCGATTGCCTTTTGGGACTTTGTAGTCCTCTTGAGCCAGGTTGGTCACAACCACTTTGATTTCACCTGTACAATCGTTATTGATCACCCCTGCCATGGTTATGAGTCGATGTTTGACTGCTAGACCACTGCGGGGTACTATCCGTCCATAGGTGCCATCTGGTAGTCCGATGGCTATTCCTGTCGCTATCATTGCCTGCCCGTTGGCAGGTATCTTGGTTTCTATATTGGCATGCAGGTCGTGTCCTGCTGCCCCCTTGGAACCCTTGTTAGGCACTTTTGCCTCTTGGTCCACCTTTTGTATCTGGACTCTCTTATCTTGCCGCATCTCGGCAAACCTTGCATGTAAGGTTTCTTCTTCTACTTCTCGTATCGGTGTCGAGTAGACCACTAGTAAACTATTGAGACATCATGTCGTACACCATTCTCTGGTGAATGTCATCTTGTTCTCACTCCAGTCAATCATCAGGTTATGCTTTCTGAACCATGGCATCCCTAGAACGCCCTTATGGTTCTTGAGATCTGCTACCTGAAAAGTTGCTATTTCCTTATCGCTGTCAATGTCCATAGGTACTGTTGCCATATGGGTTATAGGACCTATTGTGGTTGTCTTTGCATCTGCTAGGTAGACTTGTCTCGCTTTCTTCACTTTTTTGGTGTGGAGTTCGTATTTGTTGCAAATTTCTTTGTCGATGAAATCTTCGGTCCCTCCTGAGTCGAGCCTTGCATATATCGTAATTTCTTTATTCCTTTCGTTGTGTATCTTCTTCTTGATTATCAGATGATCTCCATCTTCTTCTCCCCTTTACGTGTGTAGTGCTGTGTAGTAGTTCGCTAATTTGATAGGATTTCCCGATCTACGTCTTGGGTCTCCTACACCACCATTTACTGGGGACCCTTATCTTTTTCTGCCAATATATCCTCTGCCATCATCTCGCTGACCTTGGTTTTCTTTTGTCATCGGAAACGATTATTTCCAGCTGCCTTAGTTCCTTGGTATCCATTACCTAATCGTCTTCGACATTCCCTTATCCGATGTCCTGACTTCCCACATGTCAAGAAGAGTTTTCCATTCATCCTTTCTCGTGTATTCTTTCTTGGATAGATTCAAGCCTAGCCCTGATCTTGTTTTGTCGAATTCCATTGGTTCACCTGGTGGTATCGTTCTGTTCTCGTTTCACATTGCTTGAGGTCAGAAGTATCCCTCCATATTCCTAGATGACACGACCATCCTGTGTGCTATGGTATTTCCCGAGTTGTTTTGAACCAGGTTTATTTTGCTTTCCATGTTGAATGCCCTATTTGCCCATCGTTCCGAAGTTGTATACCATAAGTCGGAGTTTCCCCACGCTTCTCGTAGTATTTGACTACCGTTTCTGAGCAGGATGATATAGAGAGTAGTATCGTCGAATTCTGCTTGTTATTCCAACAGTTGACATTCAGTCCAGTATGTTGAACATGTCTGTTTTCCTTGTTGGGGTTTCTCCAACTTTCGTCTTGCTGTTTCTTGGGCATTGGGATTGCCAAATTGTTCGAATAGAACCACCTTGAATTCTGCAAAGGTGACCAAGTCCCTTTGTTTCCTTCCATCTTTGAATGGCATAATCCACTACCTAGCTAGTCCTTATAACAGAGATTCCACAAAGGTAATCTTGATCTCGTCATGATATTCTCCATATCCTTTGATGGAGAAATATCTTTCGCATTGTGCTAAGAAGATTCGTAGGATATCTTAGGCTCCTTCGTATGTCTCGGGTTCTTTTACTTTTAGTTGCTGGATATGTCCTTGTCCTGTGTTTTGTGTTGCTTCTAGAAATGCCTGAAATTGATCCTCAATTATTCCAAGTATGCAAGTGCCTGGTGCAGGAGCGGCAGGGGCCAGTGGTACATGTACTGCTGATCACAATGTTCTCTCAGGTTGTGGGATTCCAGCAGGAGAGCTATCGACTGTTGATCCTTTTTCTAGGATTATGGGACTTGTTGCCCTTGAGGGCTTTGCTGAACCGTGATCTAGCATGTCGCTAAATCCTCCTATGTTACGGTCTTGATCGTCGATATTGATATCTTCTTCCCTGTCTGGGTGGAAGGATGCCGTCTTGTATAGTTTGGCATCACACTAGGTGACACTTTGTAATGTAAAGATCCCTCCTCAGATAGTTAGTTCTTGGTGACTGGGAACGATACTTCTCTTCTTCTTCTGTTTCCTTCCTTAGTCTTATTATAGTGCTAGGCTTCTGCCTATGTTACCGATAGTACAAGACCTTTGTCTTCTATGGGGAATGTGTATCGTAAGCTTTCTCTAACTCTTCTTCGTAAAGAGCTTTCCTTGGTGTAACTATAACGTTGCAATAAAGATAAAAATTGTAAAGTGGTTTTATATTCGTTAAAGTAATAGGTAGGAAAAGTACTTAGAATTCAATTTAATTTTATTTAAACTCGTGTTACCAACACAGGCATACGACGAGCCCCCACCGGCACAGGAATACAGCTAACCGGTATACCACTAATCCTAAGCTAACTAAGTCTACGGCCCCGCACCTATCTTCCACGAGTCATTCCCAAATGGAAACTAATTACAAGACCATCAAACAACTCAGCACCCGCCCTGGTCCAAGTCTGTAGCCCCTCTAGTATGAAGCCAACCAGAACTAAGCATAGCCGAAGCCTAGAAAAAGACCGACCCAACCAGGTTCCGCATCCAACAAATATAAAATCACTACCACCTGGTCTGAAACCATCTCACGAAACCTCCATCACAGTAGAAAACCAACAAAACATATACTAAACCTACAGGTGACACAATGGCAGGGAGGAGGCAACCAACATCAACCTCTCACACCTGCACTCCAGGCCATCAACGCTATAAACCCACTTTGCCGGTTGCCTCTGAAGAGCGTACCGGTGAGGAGGACTTGTACCCGCTGACTGTCGTCCAAACAAAACAACACAAACCAAAGAAATAAATAGAGGTGGTGACAGACAGAACAGGTCAGTGAGGCCAACCTTGCACCGGTGGTGCTATGCCTCCTCCTGCCAAACCAGTAGCTAAACAAAAGAAACCAAACAAACTACACAAAGCCCAACACACAAAACCCAAACAGGTCCAACCAGGTGGTCGCCACCCACTATCCGCACAGGTGGCCATCAGCCACCAGGGTTGTTGTGAAGCTTTACAGTATTCAGCAGCTTCACCCAACTGCCCAAGCCAGACTGGAAACACTTGATTAGACCTCACCCAACCTGACGCTGGCCTGACCTGTAAGGTGTTCGCAGGGTGCTAATCACGTTATCGGTAATAGATATGATAGTTGGCAGGTGCGCTGCTCTTCCAGAGAGGAGGCGAGAGCTGAGAATTAAAGGAGGCTTCGAGGGTGTACTGAGGAACAAAGAAGTAACCGTTCAACCAAGTATATTGAAATACTGTCTGTCGAAGTATGCCTTTTCTATCGTAGAAACAGGCTGTCTTTAAATACACGAATCTGTTCATGTCTAGCATGAACGAAACTAATCAAATGTATCAATCGATACACTTTGGTGAAACTAATTAAGTATCAAAGCGATACTTAAAACAAAACATAAAACAAAACCAAGTATCAAACCATACTTAAAAGAAACCAAGTATCAAAGAGATACTTAAAAAAAAACATAAAACAAAACCAAGTATTAAACGATACTTAAAACAAATCAAGTATTAAGACGATACTTAAAACAAAACATAAAACAAAACCAAGTATCAAACGATACTTAAAACAAACCAAGGATCAAGGTGATACTTAAAACAAAACATAAAACAAAACCAATAACCCAGTACCCGTACCGGTTACATTCCCCAAAACAAAACAACTGTTTAAATAAACAGAAGCTAAAAATCATCAAAAGCGGAGTCTGAGAAACCAAAGGCTTCAGTTTCCGCTAAAAACTCTTCATCATAAGTGACACACTAGGGACAAGACGAAATCCTAAGGAAACCTTTAAACTCAAAGAAATGTAAATCACAGTAATCACAAATACCAGATTCGCGCTATGCATCAACCCAAGCGTGATCGCAATCAGGACACTAGTCTATCCAGGGGATTTCGAAGTAGTCTTCAAGTTGGATAACATTGCAGTTCAACAACGGTCCAACAATCTGTTATCGCAGCCTCACATTGAGTTCAACATTGTTTAACATCATTATGGTATTCGGATGGTGATCGTGATTAGATAAGGTTGTCGAGAACTTGCTCCATAGCCTGATTTCCATCATCGCTACTTTCGAATTCCGACTCAAAGTATGGTGCCCAAAATCCATCTCTCACTTCCAGTTCTGCTTGCCATCGCTCAGTTTCTGGCATTGTGGGTGTCCAGCACATGGTGATGTAATTGATTGTTGGAGTGAGGGATTCGTTTGGTATATTGTCTTTCCACCATTTATTCACCATATCCATATCGTGCTCTAGTCCTTCTAGTGGTTCCCAGCTGTTTTCGCTCCTTGGATATCCTTTCCATTTGACTAAGAACTGATCATTTCCATGCCAAAGGCGGTGGTTTCTGATTTCTTCAACTTCCCATTTATCCTTCTTATTCATGTTGATTGGTGCAGGTCGAGAGTGAGATCTTCCAGGGAACTTAGAGTTATTATTTGGATGGAATGGCTGGACAGCGGAGGCGTGGAAGACAGCAGTATTGTGGCGATACAGGTGTCCATCCATCTGGGCAGTGTAGTTTTCTGTATGCTCATCAAAAGATAAGATTTCGAAAGGTCCTCGCCATCGGGGTTGTAATTTCTTGCTCGGTCCAAGATTGGTAATGAACATGATTCCATGTACAATGAGCATATCACCTAGTGGGATAGGGACATGTTTGTGTCGTCGTTTCTGAGCAGTAGTGGTACTTCGGAATCGGGCAGCTTTAACAGCTTGGAAGGCATCATTCCGAATTGCTTGATGGCAGTTGAGGTTGTCATTGGAGGCAGGGACTGAGGAGTTCTTGAATAGGGTTGTAGGTAGGAGAGGATATTGGCGGCCGAAGATTGCCTTGTATGGAGACATTCCCAAGGTGTCTGAAAATCCGGCAATGATATATGCAGCTAGCTCAACAAGGGCTGGTTCACAGTTGGTTTGTCGTTCATTGATCATGTTCCTAATTCTGGTCTTAACTTCGCGGATCTTTCGTTCTGCTTGGCCATTACTGTCATGGTGTCCAGGGGCAGCCATAATGTGGTTTATTCCGAGGGAGGTCAAGGTTTACTTCCAGAATCTGACTGTAAAACGGGGATCAGCATCACTGACAATAGATAAGGGGTACCCATGGGGGGTAAACAGGTATCGTTGGAGCTTATTCCAGGTGTCTTTAGAGGAATCGGTAACCTTCATTGGTATGAGCCATATTTATCCAGAGAGTCGATCCACAGCTACCAAGATGGTATCATATCCTGCCGACTTGTTGAAAGGCCCTGCGAAATCGATGGCATAGGAATCGAATATTTCACATGGTAGTTGGAGGGTCTGCGCTTTCCCTTCCAGTAGTTGTGTTCGCTCCTTATTTGCCTAGCAGAGTTCACATTGCTTGACAAAATCGCGGAAGTCCTTTCGCATTTCAGGCCAGTAAACATATTCTCAGGCATATTGGAGGTTGCGGTCCGCACTATGGTGTTCTTTGTTGTGGATTTCGGTGATGACATGTTCCCTAATAGTCATTCAATTGAACATATGACCTTTCGAGATGTATAGGCAATGTTCACCATAACGGGTACTTGTATATACCATTCCGTTAGATATGTTGTAGGGTGCAAGATTTCCATCCCTGGAGCTATCCATGGCTTTGAAGTAAATCGGGTCATGGCGATATCCTGCTATCATTTGGGTTCGAAAAGAGGAGGTTAATTCTTCTGTGGTTGATTATACATCCCGTTCATCCTCAATCAGGGATCCTCTTGTTGGTTCGATAAGAGCATCCTGCTCTTCAAGGGTTTCATAGAGTTGTTGGCGATGCTCGGGAATAGTAGGGGGTATGACCGAGACAATGGTTTCATTGTTGTATACTCATAAGGGTCCACCATATAGTGGTCGTGAATCGATTATGGGAGGAGAGGATGGCGGAGCTGACTGTGGGGGGTGTAAATAGGATATTGCATCCATGTAGGCTGTTGCTTGTTAGAGTTCTTCAAGACCTTGGTATCATGTTGGAACCGGATTCAGGGTATGAGGAGGTTGGGTCGATTCATCTTCATCGATCATCTCTTCAGCTCCTTCTGCGATGTCGCAGCTGGTATTTTTGGAATCGTCAGAGGGCATATAGTATGGTCGCTGGTATCTGTTGCCGAACATAATCTCAGTCTGGTGAAAAGGGCAGGTGTCGTGATAACAGTGGGACTAGTGGAGTCAGCTTTGTTCAAGCTCGTGAGGAGGGGTGCTGCGGAGCGTGCAATTGTCTTTCTATTCTTCATCAATGTTCTTTCCTCATTCCATTCCGGCAGCGCTATACATGGTGTGAGAGAAAGAATTGGAGGGAGTGGCAGAGCTGGTGGTAGCCATCGATGATTCTTGTTCATAGGAGGTATCGTCAGGGCTGTCCTCGCTTTGTCTTGTGTGGTCATCAACCAGAGGAGGATCTGCGAGGTCTTGATTCTCATACAGGTGGAAGAGAGCATCAGCTAAATAGTACGTTCTTCCAGGTGTATAGATGATTTTTGCATCGTATTTGCTGATTTCGCCTATCCATCTTATTCTTCTCCTTCCAGTTATTCTTTCTGTTTTAAGATTAGTAAGAGATTGGTGGTTGGTAACAATAGTGAAGGTATTACCCATCAGGATGTAGTTGAAAGCAGTGAGAGCATCAATCACAGCAAGGGCTGCCTTATCTGTTGTTCCATAGTTCATCTGTGAGTTAGTGAACTTTCTCGTGTGTAATGCTGCTGGTCTTGCCGTTTCATGGGAGGCCCCGTGTCCAACCCATGCTCCAACTCCAACATCCGATGCATCAGTAATTAGCCATATCAGTTCTAGTTTACTATCATCGATAGGTTGAATAACGCTGGCGTTTTTAATCAACTCCTTGATGTTGATAAAGGCTTGGTCATGAGTGTGGGTCCAGACAAATTCTGCATCGCCGGTAAGGTCTGTGAGTGGCGCTGCTACAGTGGCATGGTGTGGTAGGAACTGGGAAATATAGTTGACTAGTCCTAGGAATCGAATGAGTTCTTTTTGATTCTGGGGTGTCGTCCATTCCATTAAACAGGATATTCTTCCAGGGGCTGCATGTATTCCTTCATCATCTATAACATCTCCTATGATATCGAGTTTATCGGTAAACAGGATTGATTTGTTTCTGCTAGCGTAGAATTTAGCTTCCCTAAGTTTGGTACAAACCAAACCTCTATGGTAGGCATGTTCTATTTTGGTGTTCGAGAAGATAAGAATATCATCAATGTAGACTTAAACAAAATGGTGGAGGTATTCGCTCCAGAGATTTTCCATAATTCGCATAAAGGTGGCGGGCGCATTCATATCACCTTGTAACATAACTCGGCTAATGAAACTTCCAAAGGGTGTTTTGAAACTGTTGTAGCGTTCGCTTTCTGGATCTAACCTTGTTTGGAAGTAAGCATCGCTTAGGTCAATCTTACTTTGGAATCTAGCCCGTCCAACTGCATTTAGGATCATGGTTTAGTTTGGAATAGTGCAGCTGTCCATAACCGTGTTTTCGTTCCATAGCTTGAGGTCAACCAAGGGGCGGATACTTTTGCCATCTGCTTTGGGCTGAACAAACATAGGAGCGGTACCTGGGGCTTCTTCCCCGTAGATTACTCCTCTTCTTTGTTGTTGGTTGATTCAATCACAAAGTGGGCTTTTGTATGCGTCAGGAATAGAATAGGTAGGTTGGTTCTTGAGATTAGAGGCGTCTCGGAGGCGAATGTGATGATTCACCTCTCTCATAGGCGGTAGTTCTTCAGGTATTTGATCAGGGAAAACATCAGAATATTCATCCAATAGTTATTGAGCAGCTGCTTCACAGACTGTGGCTCGGTACTCTCCGCTTGTTGGTTTGCATAAGACTCTCACCTTCGGATCTGGGAAATCGATGGTTGATTCCCCACACCTGATTATAGCTTTGTGGCGGTTCAGGAATGGCATACCTATTAGGGCATCGTATTTGGCTAGATTTCCAATTGGCATTTCCTGGGGGGGTAGTACAGCAGAACCAAGTCGAATAGTCGCGCTACAGGTTTTATGGCTTGTGGATCGTGATCCCTTTACTGCCAGATTGACTGGTATGGGTTGGTTAAGGCCTCGAGTTGGGAGTCCATGGAGAGAGACCAAGGCATTACTGATCATATCTCTTCCGATTGTGCCAGTGTCAAATAGGACTCGAGCCCTTTTGCCATTGATCAGGATAGTACCATCCAGGGCGGTGTATGCTTTGAATGTAGCCGGAGGTCGAACACTGTTGCAATCCACATCGTTATATCCGATATGGATCTCTTCATATTCACTAGATTGGGTATTATTGCTTTCAATATTGTTGGCCGATGCCTCTTGCTTAATTGCCTTTCCTTTCCCTTTCTTCGTAGGGCAGTTCTTTGCCATGTGTCCTGTTTTTCCACATTCAAAACATTCTCCTTTCTGCCGTCTCGATTCTTTAGAGGATTTTGTTTTCTTCTTGAAAACCCGTAGGGTATCGTCTTCAGAGTTGTTGGAGGCTCTGTGCCATTGCTGGCTATTCCTACTAGACGATGTCTGCGTTTTGTAGGCCTTGGTCTCATGGAGAATGGCGTCCTTTCGTTCTGCTCTTGCAATTATTACTGCAATATCATCACCATCTTCCTCGAGTAGTTCTACTTCTCGCCGGAGGGTAGGGTACATAGTGTCGTAGAATCGTCGCTTCAGGAGGTATTTGGAGATACTTCCTTTCTCCATTCGGTCCTTATACATCATCAGGTCCATAGCCACATCAGTGATTCACTTGACATGCATTCCGTTAACTTGCTGGAGCTGGTTGAATTTGTTGTATTGGAGGTCGTTGGTTATAAAGGATTGGAATCGTCCTTTCAGGTAATCGAGAACTGTAGTTCCTGCTAATCTTACATACCCGCCGTATTCCTTATAGGATTGGTGGTATGCATCGGTTGCCTTTCCCTCGCAGAATGATCTAATGTATAGTCTGGTTGTAGAGTCTTCCACATCTTTCCCTTGCAGGAGACGATAGTGTGTGAGTTCCGTCGCCCATCGGTCAAAAGCTTCAGGTTTGAGGTCTTTTCCTTCTCCTGTGAACTTCGCTGGGAGGTGGAGTTTAAACATAGGAGGTTCAAATACTGCGGGTACCTCCTCTTCTTCAGGCCTAGCCCGAGACTTTCCTCCTCCTCCAGAATGCCCTCCTCCTGTGCTAGCCATATCGGATTCGCTACTGGATTTGGGGTTGATTGGAGGTTCAAAGGAAGGCTTCTCTGCTGGAGCTGAAGGGAATTCTCCTGGAGGTTGTGTGTCTTCCATGTTTGCAGGGTTGCCCGGCTCTTTAGCAGAGCGCCGGGGTTGTTTCTTTCTTGTAAGGTCTTGCCGTGGGATTTGCTTCCCACTCGTGGTCATCAAAGACGCTATCTTGGGTTTGAGATGAAGCCGAATGTGCTGTGATTCTGCCGCTTCTCTCTGCTAGCGTTCTGGTGGATATCGATAGGTTGATCAGGCCTAAATCCGTGGACAGGTTCTTAACCACTTGCTGAGGTTAAAAAGATATAACATGTTCGCAGGGTGCTAATTACGTTATTGGTAATAGATACGATAGTTGACAGGTGACCTGCTCTTCCAGAGAGGAGGCGAGAGCTGAGAACTAAAGAAGGCTTCGATGGTGTACTGGGGAACAAAGAAGTAACCATTCAACCAAGTATATTGAAATACTGTCTGTCGAAGTCTGCCTTTTCTATCGTAGAAACAGGCGGTCTTTAAATACACAAATCTGTTCATGTCTAGCATGAACGAAACTAATCAAAGGTATCAATCGATACACTTTGGTGAAACTAATTATGTATCAAAGCGATACTTAAAACAAAACATAAAACAAAACCAAGTATCAAAGTAATACTTAAAACAAAACATAAAACAAAACCAAGTATCAAACGATACTTAAAACAAACCAAGTATCCAGGCGATACTTAAAACAAAACATAAAACAAAACCAATAACCGAGAACCCGTACCGGTTTCATAACCGGTACTTCCAGGTGCCTCTCCACTCCTAAGCAGCCCCCCCCCAAGCCCCAGACACCAGATACCACAGAGTACATCCAGCCCCCCAGCTCCTCAGACAGATCAACCATCCGATAGCCACAGGATAGCCCATACCTAGCCCCATCAGGCAGCTACTGGTCTTAGCCACAATAACAGAGACTCAACTCCCAGTACCTTGCAGTTAAAAAGACCTACCAGCTATAGCTGGGACCCACAAAGGAGCCAGTACCAATACCCAAAGGCATTGGCACCTGCTACACCATCCAACCTAGCCAAACCGAAGTCCAACCAAGCCGGGAAAAATTAGGCAGAGCTAGCCAAAGCTCATCCCACAGGTCCGGCAATAATCACAGACTGAACAACGGGCAAGAGGCAACCCAAACTGATGTGACAAGAAGGGGGAGGGCAAATATATTGGAGCTGATAAACAGAAGGTAGGCCCCACTTTCAATGGATAAAGCCGCCTACCACAATGGGCAACTCAAGTACCCAAATGTACAGACAATGCAAGTGCCTGGCCACCAATCGTCCCACACTATCCCAGGTAGTAATAAAAGCCACACCAGGGGATAAGAGCATTCAGGGTCAAAGCCATCCCCCCCGAGGGGGAGAGGAAACACCTGACTAAACCACCGTAAATGCCATAAGGACAAAACTTCCAGGGGAACGGTGATAAACATCATCGTAGGATTCCGACCCTGGAAACGTAATGTAATGAGGAGAGGCGGGGCAGGTACTACCCTACCAACTGAGAAATGATGTGGCTGGTACGATTAGTTGAACTGGAGAAGGTCATCAGTCTAACCCAAGGGTGTTTTGTATCGCAAGAAGTAAGGACTCAGTTAAAAGCCAAGATTATGAGCTGGTCCAAAGAATGACACAAGTGATCCCCCCAAAAACCTTATTCTATCCCCCCAAATCGAATGCAAATCCTGCAAGTAGACAATAGACAGGAAGCTGAAGACATTTTACCGAAAGGGGCTTGTAAGCGGCCGTGATGAAGTGCTCGAAGTGGCCACATCATGAGAAACTATTAGGTAACGAAACGAGAAGCAAACAAGTAATCCGCCATGCAACGTCTAACAGACCTCAACATCAAGAACCCCAGGAACTACTGACTGAACCCAGATATCTCTCCCAGAATGCACGGCATCAAGGCCCACCATGGGTGCAAAAGAAATGCTCAGGGCGAAGCAACGGCCAGGACGAGGAAAGGTGTATAGAACAAACTGTGAAGAATCTATTCTCCTCAGCCGCATTGGCCTCCTTATATAGTGTTCTTCTCACTCTTAGTCATGTGACCTAAAGTGGTCACATGTGCAAAACCAACTCATGACAAACTTGGTCATTTGACCAAATTGGTCACATGCTCAAAACCCATGACCTCCTAGTAAGGTTATATGCTAAAACTCATAAACCAATCATAACGCAATAAACAAGTCATATGACTTGAATGAGTCATATGTGTGAAACCTATGATCTCATAATGAGGTGATGTGCTAACCATAAATGGTATACACAAGGCATACCCACAAGGCACACTTGCAAGGCATACTCCCCAAGCATACTTCCCATAACTCATATTTGAGCCATGTGTAAAACATAACAAATCATATGACATGAATAAGTCATACACGTAAAACAATAACATACTTGTGACGCATAACTATATATCACATGAAAACCTTTTCCTTGCGAAGCCACATTCGTGACAAGTACTACGGCTATTATAATTTTGCTAGTACTATTCTAGTAGTAACACTGCTATCAACATAGCACTACTGATATTAAAGACGGAATACTACTACTCACATAGTAATACTGCTATCAAAGTTGTACTACTACTACTGACGTAGTACTATTGTGATAGTAGTACTACTGTAATTGTAGTAGTACAAATAGTACTCTTGTAGTATTAGTATAACAAATTACTTACCTTTTTATTATGATATATATTGTTATGATTTGTTTACTATAATATTAGGAGTAGCAGAGCTCAATTCTTAAATATAATACAAATGAAATCACTTACCTCATATTGGGTTTATTTATTACTATGATTGGATAGTAGTATTATTACAATTATGGTAAAATCGGAGTAGTATTACTACTATAGAACTACTATAATACTACTGAAGTAGTAGTAGTACTATATTATGATAGGCGTAGTATTACTACTGTTGTATTACTGTAGTACTTCTCAAGTAGTACTACTACTATTGTAAGATAGTAGTATTATTACTACTTATAGTACTATAATAGTACTATGAAAGTAAAAGTAATACTATAGTAATATTGTTGTAGAATTACTACTATATTACTTTCGTTTAAAATTCAAGCTATTATTTTAATACCACGATGATACTTGTAGTAGTACTATATTATTAGCTAATTGTTAAACCTGTTAGTTTTGTTAATGGTTTTATTAAAAGCATTAGTACTTTATTAAATATAGTAGAAAGAATTAACTTACTTACTAATACCTTTTTAAATAATTATTTATTTAATGACGGGTTGGAACAACCCATTGCCAATTGGGCTAAGCCTTGGTAGCCAGGTTAGCTAGGGTGGGCGAGCTTCGGGAGTGGGCGGAATAAGGTATAGCCGGTTGCCCAACCATGGCGGGGTCATAGCTCACACATGAGGGGCCCGTGGACCTCCGATATACATACTTCCACCCAGCGCCCCCAAAGTCACCACATCACCAAGCTTCCTCCTTCTCGCAGCTCGCATTCTTCATTTTCTATAGTTCGTGTTCTTCATTTTTTTCTTTGCCCCTATCAGACTTGTCAGAACTTGCCCTCAAGGACTCGCCTCTACAAAAGCCCTCCCTATAGTATCCAAGCGTAACACAAACCAAATCCCTAAACACCATGCTACACAGAAGAGGTTCGACGCGTCGTAGCAACTCCAATTCAGTAAGCCGACAAGGAGCACGCGTGGGAATACGGAAGAATACATGTACCAGGCAGCCCCCCAGCTGATATTGCAATCTATCTAGCCAAGAAACCCACGAGCCTGGCAGCGGAGAATCGAACAGTCCATCTAGTAGCAATGACAATGCTGAGTCCCATGGCCCTGACTATAGCCAATCCTTATCAACAAATACCCTACCAGATAACCAGGACTCAGACCCCCGCAATTCAACACCTTCCTCAGTGCCGGCCACTCCAGCAACGCCCAGTACGCCTGAGACCCCATTGGCCCCCATGCCCTCCCCGAATGGCTCAATTAACATCAACACCATGTGTGACCTATTACAATCCCATGAACAAGACATAGTTGAACGCGTAGTTCTCCAACTGTGCACCCAGCAGCTCCCCCCTCTCCCCTTCCAGCAAAGACCTGCCCGCCGACCGAATCCTACAGCATTTGAGACACTACCCACAGCAAATCCCACCCTATTGCGGATTTAGGAGGGTGAGAGGCAGTTAGTCGAGCTGAGACGAGATCAGGAAGGAGAGCAGGCAACGGTCCCCACCTGGACAAGAGCACCGGGTATGTATAGTCCCACAGTACAGTCATTTGGTATGGGAGGTGAGAGTGCATCTGGTATCGCCAAGTCAGTAGAGTTGCTATTCCCGGGGGTGGAACGAAGTACGTTAACTCAGATGATCGAAAATCGTTTTAAACCAGCGAACATATACCGGTTGTTAGCAACGGAGAAAAATCGCGCAGAATCCCAGCGGACTATTAACATAGGAGGTATTGAATTCGAGTAAGCAGAACGAGACGGAAATGAGGCCGAATACAGCATGACTAGCTTTTTTAAGACCTGGGCGGCCTACACTGAAATTCTTATCATTAGCCCCATATTCTTTACAAGGCGAACTCGCAACTGCCCTAGCGATATACACTATAAACCTATACGAGTTGTTGGAGAAGTATAGCTGGGAGGGAGTTAGATATTACCACTTCTAATTCTACAGGAAAAGAGTTGCGAGTGGAAAGAATATTTACCAGCAAACGGACTGGCGCTTGTCAGACAGCGAGCTTGTGGCTTCTAAATGTTTTGCGCACCCAACCTCACGATCATCATGGAATCCCGGCTACAAGCCAGCACTCCCAGCCACACGCAGATCATACGATATCACTAAGCGGAAGAACTTTAATCGGCTGCATTCACCTACCCCTTACTGGCAGCAGCCGCAACCTACCCAAATTCTGCCCGCGGATAAAATCCTGCAGGATTGGCATCGTCCAATATGCCGCTAGTACTAGCCGGAACAGCACAGTTAAACGGACAGGCAGGTCGTAATTGGAACTACCGGGAATGCGGTTCCTCCCACTGCCTCTACCAACACATTTGTATCTCTTGTGGCAGCAGCCACCAAGTCTCCCATTGCCCCCTCTCAAACCCACGGCAACCTCACTCAACCCGCACAGCGCCCCACAGGCGTTAGCCACCCATATCCCCTTTTGGACCTACTCCCTTCCCCTCCTCCCCTCCCCCCTTCTACCAATTCCTACCTACTTATGTCTCCTCCCAACATAAGATACATATAACCTTCTCTCTCTACCCTCCACTCCGCATAAAGCTGCCCCCATACTTCTATTACTCCGCTTACCGTATCTCAAGCATACTCTTCCCCGTGTCTGCAGGCCCCTGAGAACGTATTAGAGATCCAACCCGATGTCGACGGTGGGGCTGGCTGGAGATGGTAGGTTTGGCAATCATCCGCAAGGAGTTTGAGGATTGTCGTTGGGCTCCCTCCGTTGGAGTATTGTATAATATTATTAAATTTGACAGGTTTTCCATATATTCCACTGTTCGGCTAACAGGAGCCCACTGTTATCCACCCAGTGGAGCCAGCGCGGTGTCTTTGCAGTACAGGGCTTGGAAATTAAGTGTTTGTTGAGTGATGTTTTATGATCTTGATGAATATAAGTTTCAATGCAAGGGAGGGGTGGCGCCGGTGATAGATATTGTGTCCTCCCATAGGGCATCCTAATCCATTGCTGAATGAACCATATGAATGGAGGACTATCCCTCACTTCCGAACACTTTCTCCGGCCTCAAATGATATTCCAGGCAGTAGGAATGGTCAACAGTAATATTTGCCAACCTGCCCTAGTGCGCCTAATAACAAGGTTTGGATCCCGTCTATACTTTCTGTTTGGCTTTAATTTACGGGATTGCCTTTGGGCTCTGGGGGAACGTACTGGGTTTCCTGGGGTGAGAATAAAGTAGAGCAGCAGTCCTGGGAGGGGTGGTGTGGAGCCCAGCACCCACGAATCGTGGCTAAGTTGGGTTTAGTAGGTGAGAAGGCAATGTTTTTCACGCGCAACGTTGTGTAGAACCAACTACACCACGAAACCGGATTAGTACATTTGACTCATGTTGGTACATAGGCTGACCCAATCACACCCCTTCAGGCTAAAAAAAAGGTGTGGTTGCATCACTCGTGATTATGTACGGTACACTTGGTCCCGACCCCCACCCAGGCAATAAATTCTCCCTAATACCACCAGTCAACCCCCTCCATCAAGACTAGTAAGGCACTCTTATTGAAACCCCCAATCGCTGAGGTCCGCTGGGCATGCAATATCCGCCATCTCCATCTGGACAGGGGTTGTGGCGAGGGCTATGTGCAGCTTTTCGTGGAAAGGCCCGGGCTTTCTTTATGCTTTATGCCTCCCCGGGCGATCAAGGCTTCTGCGAGGTTGTGGGTAAAGCTGGCGCAGGGTGTGGGGGTTGGTTTTTAGTGTTTGGGGGTGTACTCCGGTGGAATCGTTCTTGTACCGCTCCCAATGGGGTACTTTTGCTTGACCCGTGTGGCCGTTTATTTGTTTTCTGTTTTTGGAATTGTTAGCTTCTCTTTTCATGAGTACTTGTGGCAGGCAAGAAGTACTCGGAAACAGGGGTGATCCTAGAGTCGGAATTTTGTATGGCAAAACATCTGTGCGCGCCACAATCCGCCACTCGTATCTCCGAATACTTATTGCCTGGGACAAGTAGTTCGGATAGTGTTGGGGAGCACTGGGTTGTTTTTTGTATGAGTGAAGATGTGCTCCTAAGGAGTAAAGTGGATCAGTTGCAGAGTTGATGCCTACATATCCACAGCAACCAGCCTTTAACCGCCGCCAACGAATGTTGACATTGAAGGGATGATAGTAAAATCAAAGTCCGAGGAGACTAGCTCGATGGCCATGGTGTGGCGGAGCTCATTTGCTTGCAACGGCTGCTCCACATGAGGGAGCCGTATCAATGCTACCATCCCGAGTCCCGACCCGTCCTCATCCTGTACCTTTTTCCGCTCTATCGTCGCACCAAAGGAATCTCCCAACCCGACACCAGCTGTGCTCCTGTCCAACTTCTCCCATCTTGTAAGATTGTCTGCCCCCAGACTCTCTGATGGTGCACTTCCAGCTGCGAAAGATGGATTTAGAGCGTACGGAGGGAGGGGAATACATATCCACTCTTGCAAATACCACTCCCTCAAGTTCACAAAAAGCGGGATACTAGAGCATTGTTAGGCCCAAATGATTCAGCTGGCTAGGGTTCACCGTGGAAAAAATAGTCTAATTCATAGAGCCGGCAGGCAGACAAATAAGATACACGAAAAAAGAAGTTGCAAGGTCTCACATAGGTATTGTCTTTTAAACGTGCCCCGTATCCGCAGCCACTCCCCCGCAATTCTACCACACAGGGCAAGGAACAAACCGAAGAGTAAACTTCAATCAAGA
Organism: Tuber melanosporum; assembly: GCF_000151645.1. Taxonomy (NCBI): domain Eukaryota; kingdom Fungi; phylum Ascomycota; class Pezizomycetes; order Pezizales; family Tuberaceae; genus Tuber; species Tuber melanosporum. The sequence continues at coordinate 204,512 of NW_003299052.1, forward strand.
AACAATCTCATTCCCTTCCTGCAATAATCAGGCCATGTGTATACAAATATACCGGAACAACACCAGTGATCCCAAGCGTCCCGGGCGTCCCGGGCAGGTGTTTCAGGCTGCAGGGCAAGGGCGTCCGTCTAAAAGGGTGACGGCAGGGCCCTGCCGTCCTCAATATCATGGTAACACAAAAGTTGTTCCTGCAGGACGCCCGTCCTGCAGGGCCCGCCAGACACCGCCCGTCACCTGTGGGGCCCGCCCATCTGTTACTCATTTCTCTTCTATGATTCGCACAGTCCACCAAATTTCATGACATCTAGAGTATGGTGGTTGTCTGTTGCTACAGAAGGCAATGAATAATGCAGTGTGTATGTAAATAATTTGTGGAGGTAATATATTTTAGGAGGAACTGGTGACTACCAGTTAATGGTAGATAGGTTTCCATTATAAATACGGTTCTCAATTTCGCTGTAACACTAAAATTGTTCTTGTAGCATTCGTCCGTGGCTTACAGGGCCCACCCTTCACCCCCAAGGATCCTCATTCACCCACCGAGCCCGCCCGTCACCTGCAGGGCCCGCTCGTCACCTATAGGGCCCGCCAGTCACCTCACGTTGCACAACACTTTCCGCAACCTGAGACACCTGTAGTCCCCGCCAGTCCGTCTCGGGCTGTCCTCCGGACGGACACCAAGATACCCGTCCGTCCCGTCCACCCCCAAAGACGGGCGGACTGGACGCTTGGGTTCACTGAACAACACAGCTACCAAGCCCAGGCCTACTTCTTTTGTTTGTGCTTTTGGGGGTCTTCCGGCTGCTTGGGGGAGGTTCCTTCTTCCTTCGTGAAAAGGGTTGGAAATCGAAGTTGGATGTAGTCTTTCAAAGTCCATAAGACCAACTATACCTGTTAGATTAACCAGATTAGTGTTGTTCACGAGCCGAGCGGGCTCGAACAGGGGTCCACGAGCCGGCTCGTGAACAACACTAAACCAGATACAGTAGCTGAATGAGAAACTAACCGATGATGATGCGACAAATAAGAAGTGGACTTGCCACTTGGTAACTTTCTGATCCGATTTTACATCCGCAAATTCCTTGTGCATCTCGGACTTCACCTGGTGTATCTCGGACTGCATTGCGGACTGCAGATTGTTTATCGCTTTTCCTAGTTCACGTCCTAGGTTTCCGATCGCTTTAGTCACATCGACCTTAAATTCTCCGTGATCCTGCCATCATTGTCTCAGTTAGTTGTTACTAGATATTTGTAAATGTAATCCGTACCTTAATGGCACCATCAATTTAATCATCCAACCTATTCGTTCTGTGCCACTATACCATGGTTTTTTAGCTGAAGTTTGGACAACCTGTTAGAGGTAGAGAGACTTACCCAGAGATCAGACTGACTACCACCCTATTGGGTCCCACCTTTGGTTCGACACTCTCCGGGGCTGTGTCGTTGGGTTTGTTATCGTGTTCTGTGTGATCGGGGATGAATTCATTGCCGAATTTTCTGAACCCAATCCGTTGAACAAGGGTAGGGGAGGTGATTCTTGCTTGACGGATGAGTCGGAGCATGGTGCTTTGTTGCGTCAACTGCTTTTCTTTCGTGGGTGATTGGGGTAAGCGGATGGTTGGATTGAAGTTGCGTACCCTCTAAATTTATATCCAAGCCCTCCCCTTCATATCCAAGGTTAGGGTTTTTAGGGGATGCAATAAAACCACTGCCAAGTCGACTAGTGCTTGTATAGATATGATAACATGCTTTAGTTAAGGGAAGGCGGATAGACACACCACCATCCTTCCTTCAATAGGGGCAGGAGCTATGTGAAAGGGAAAAATGGCTACTTCCATATTGAGCAAAAGTGATGTAATAAATAAATTGAGCCTCTTTTCTTTCTCTCTCGGAAATTCTAGGTTCTGGGCGGAGGATGTTTGTGGGGTTGCGTGCAGTGCACACTTGAAAGGTTTTGATTTTAACCGAGCTGCTAGGACAGATTAATTTTCCTAATCGATTATTTCCGAGTGCAGTAGGATTCGGATACAGGCGCTGTGAGATAAGCTATGGATAGAGGAAATGGATTCTTCCAACCACTGTCCAGAGGTAAGGCTCGGCTAGGTGTCTACTAGTCTTTTCTCTTTCAGAGCAAGCAAGTATACTACCGGTACTCGAGTACTTTTAATTTTCTGATGTTTGTGACAATGACGGCTGTTGCATACAGGCTGCGAATTTGACAGTTGTGGGACGAAAGAAGGATGCCAGGGCTAAGAGAGATGAATGACATCTCCCCACCCATGGCAACCCCAACTCTAAAATATGAGGCTCTTCTCGCCAAGAATAACGTGATCCCGCCCCCCTCCAACCATCCCGCTGCCCGGAAGCTTCCTTCAACCTCACCCTCTCAATACCGGTACCCAACCCAAAGAACGACAGAAAACCTTTTCAAATGGGTGCCGAACTGTCCACCTAGGTCGATTCCGACACCCCTCAAGAAACATTCCCGCCGAAACATTCCTGCCGTGGCGGAATTCATTCTAAGTGGGAGGCGCGAAAAGATAGTCTTTCTGGTATGATACTATACCCAACTTTCCTGAACCCCCTACCATTGCTAAAAGCTAACGTGCTCCATAGTGCGGTGCCGGAATATTCACCTCCGCCGGTATCCTGGACTTCCGTACACCGGGTATAGGCCACTACTCCAACCTCCAAACTCTAAACCTCCCTCACCCGGAGGCTGTCTTTGACATAAGCTTCTTCCACACTAATCCCCAACCTTTCTACGCCCTCGCTAAATTCCTGCACCCTGGCCAATTTACTCCAACCATCACACAGGCCTTCATCTCGTGAAGGGCGAAGAAGAACTTGCTTTACAAGTGCTCCACCAAGAAAATGGACACGCTGAAACACGCCGCGGGAGTTCCGCCGGAGGAGGTGGTCAAATCCCATGGCTCCTTCGTGGGGCGGTCGTGCATCGAGTGTCACGCCGAGCTCCCCGCCGATAGGATGAAGAAACATCTTGCCGGAAGTGTTCCAAAGTGCGAGACTTGCGCCGGGTTGGCGCAGCCTAATATTATATTCCTTGGGGAGAGCTTGCCAAGGGAGTTTCATATGGGGCCCAGAGTGGTCGAGGAGGCGGACTTAGTGATTATAACGGGGAGCTCATTGAGCGTTTACCCGTTTGCCGCGCTTCCCGGACGGGCGAGGGAGGGGGTGGTTCGGGTTTTAATCAACAATGGAGAAGTTGAGCGTAGCCTATCCGTTGTTGGCTGCTGGAAGGACGGCATCGTGAAAGACCACTCCACCCAAGAGGCACGGATCGTTTGAATTTACAGTTTTAGCTATGTTTGCTTTTTCGGTCCTCGTGGTATGTTAATTGGTCAGTTGTTTCTGTCGAGCAATAAGTACGAATGATATTCTTTGGCTTTTTTGCATTGGACTTTTTCTGTTCACCGGGTGCTCCTAGAATGAGACTATTCTACAGGGGGTTGTGGGTGGGTCTGGCGAAGTGGTTCTGGTTGGCTCGTTGGCCGGTTAGCCAGTTGCGGGACTGGGTATGGTTTGTTTCGTTGCCGGGTGTTCGCCAGACATTTTTCCACCTCGAAAATTGTACCACGATTGGGCGTCCTCACGGTAACACCTAGTTTTTTGTGTGCGCAAACAAAGTTCGCCGTACTTTTATTTACTTTTTGATTTTTTTTATAAAACTTTATTCTCTTCCTGCTTTCTGTGCTAACCTAAAGCGTCTGCCCTTCTCCATCCCCATATGAAAACACCTAACTGAACCCATTCCTCGCCCCACTCCCACTTCCTCTCCGATAACATCTCCTTCGCACTATTTCCTCCTGCTCTCCTAGGCGCCTTTATACACACTCTCTCCCGCTTCCTATCCCCCCGCCGCATCTCCTTTGCCCCTTCCAATATTCCCATTCTCCCCTCACTCTTCCTTCCAACCAACCCATATCCCTTCTACCCACGGTAACAATTTCCTTCCCCAACCTTCTCCCGTCGTGCTTTTTCTCACATCCTATCAGCCTGGAGCGAGAGGTGATTGGAAGAAAACGTGGTTGGCGCAACACCATTTTTGTTTCCTCACCCAAAGTACTGTTTGAGCGTCATGAATGATCACTCGCTTCACCGCCTACAAAGGTCAATTGCATATTCGTGAAGCAACTTGTACCGCTCCCATGTTTCATTTTGAACTTCTCATATCGGGCATTCATCCAGTGGGCAGTAACAGCCAAAAAAGGAAGCCGATTCGATGATGTCCAAGCATCGATAGTGAGATTTACCTTAGCACCCCCCGAAATATGTTTCTGATGTCTTACTTTCAGGCATTCCAATAGGTCACGGTATAGGTGGGTTTGAATGTCACGCTTCATAGTCTGCTGAGAGATTGTAGTCGCACTCCCATTACAATAGGTGATTAGAGATCGAAAGGCATTACTTTCCACTACCTTAAGGCTAGAATTAGTTTCGATTACCATAATCGCCATTAACTTTCTGTACTCCAGAATATTGAACACCTCTCCCGGTGCTCGGGCACCTCCAGTATTTCTGGCTAGTGTGAATGGGCTAATTTTAGCTCGATGCCTCAAAGCGGTAGTAGCTAAGTGACGGCTGATAGCAGCCTGGTATTTGGTTTCACGAGATGGGAGTCGATTATGCCGAGTTTGTAGATGCGATAGGAAAGTTGATGTTGCCGTGTCCTTGAGATCATATGGCCCCCAAGTGTGCCGGGAATGACAACAGTGAACCATATGCCATCCAGACTCATCATCCACTTTCTCCCGAATAATCAAATGCTTCTCATACAGGTAGCCGTTGAATGGCAGATCGTCTTTTCTACTAATCATGCGTTTGTTAAACAGTTCTCCTATATAGAAAAAAAAACAAATTAACTCAGCTCAAAATAGTGAGAGGAGAATAAGGTTTACCCCATCATCCGCTCAAGTTCTCACGGTAGTCTGAAATTGCTGGAGACTCGGAAGGACTGTTCTGTTTGCTTGCGGAGTCTGAAATGGTTTCTGAAACTTGCCTGTGCACTGGAGAGGATAAAAAGGATAACATTTCAAATTGTTTGGAGTGATTTGAATAAAAAGTTGATTGAATACGGAGTGAAAACTTGTTCGAAAACTTCTACCAAAATGAGTGGGGTAATGGCTAGTGAACCCTGAGCTCACTGGTGATATCACCTGATTATGTTCCATAAATAACCGAGTGATCGATCATGATTGAGTTTAGTCGACTTTAGTCGAGCATGATCGACTATGATCGAGTAGCACTCATGCTCGACAAAATCGAGCAGATCATACCCTGCATGCTCGGGCAAGTTGTGAACCTTTATGATCGTAGTGATCGAGCAAGCAATCGTTCACCAAAACTCGATGGTAATCTGATCGTGGCCATCACTAGTCAGTAATTATTCCCTCAAACACAAGGTAATCTTGCCCAGTGATCCCAAGCGTCCCGGGCAGGTGTTTTAGGCAGCAGGGCGAGGGCGTCCGTCTTTTAGAAAAGACGGCCGTCAAAGAGGGTGACGGCAGGGCCCGCCAGTCAACGCCCGTCACCTGCAGGGCCCCCCATCTGTTACACATTTCTCTTCTATGATTCGCACAGTCCACCAAATTTCATGACATCTAGAGTATGGTGGTTGTCTGTCGCTACAGAAGGCAATGAATAGTGCAGTGTGTATGTAAATAATTTGTGGAGGTAATATATTTTAGGAGGAACAGGTGACTACCAATTAATGGTAGATAAGATTCTATTATAAATACCTGCTATCTCAGACTTTCAGCATGTTTCTCAAGCTGGATTGTTAATCCTTATACGGTTGTTTGCATGCCTTCTATTTGTTTCTTCAACTAAATTCACCTATTTCTCTGTTCTCAAGGACAATTTCTCACAATTTCACTACAACTTAGGCCAGTAATGTCGATATCAGAAGTACTCTCATACTCGTCTGGAGGTAGTCAAAGCTCGCTACAACCCAATGACTCTGTTTCACAAATCTTACCATCATACTCTCGATTTTCTGGGCAGTCAAGGTACCAGTATGATTTGGAGATGGCTAATGATAACTTTACCGAAAGTGATGCTCTAAGCTCCGCACCTTCTGATCTTCATACCCCCACTCTGAGTAGTAATGTATCAAATCCAATGAACCCACCATTGAATAGTGTAAGCAATCAACAGAGCCATGAGATCTCTGGCTCCACTATTCCTGGATCCTTGTAAGGCAATATTTCACACATGCACCTTAGAGTTCCCCCATCCTACCTTCCACTAAAGAAGGCACGTAAAGGACATTGCTGATTGCCTGGGAATAGCGGGGAAGTGTTTGATAAAGGGAAATGGCCCTGAAAATGTGCCCACTGTATGTATTTCTCTTTAAATATTTAATTCTAGCAACTTTGTAAAGGTTCTGGCTGAGGGTTCCAAAATCTAAGAATGTTATTATCTTCAAATAATGCCAACTTAGGTCCATCACACCACACCCCAATTTATAGTGACTCCACAACTAAGAATATGAATTACCAACTTGCACAACAACATGGGATTAGTAAGGAGTTTCCTGACAGTAGGCTTGAGCGAAGAGGGACTGCAAGTAACTCAAGGATCGAAGCTGCCTTTGGTCCAACTCCAGTTCCCAGAATGCGATTTAATAGCAATATTTTTAAGAACATGCTCATACGCTGGATCTATGTAAGAAATACCTCTTTTACTGCTGTCGAGAGTAAAACCTTTCGGATTCTCCTATCCTACTTGCTTACTTGAGTCAGTATTGCCATAATTCCGTTATTGTATCTTGTTCATTCAGGTTTGCTTTTATATTGAATTATATTTACATGTATATACAGATCTCGCAACCAAATGGCTTACAAAACATTCTCCCAAAATCAAGTTCCACTATTACAAATTGGGTAGTATCATTCTATCATAAGTCCACATCTGTAATCAAAGCTTATTTAAAAATATTGACATTTCATATCTATTTAAGCTTCGATTTATGGAGCCCACCAAATCACCACTTCTTTCTGCGAATTGTTGGCCATTGGGCAACAGAAAGTGGGGAGCTACAATCCTCTACCTTGGGCTTTCGTCGGGTTTATGGGTCCCATAGAGGGGCTAACGTTGCCGAAACTTTACTGAAGTTATTAAATCTTTACCAGATTGCAGTGATGTTGGATTTCATAACAATGGACAACCCAACCAATAACGACTCTGCTCTGGCCGATTTAGCAACCCTACTAGCTGTTCGGAGTATTGAGTTTAAACTGCAAATCTCTCGTGTGCGCTGTTTCCGTCACATAATTAACCTAGTGGTTGAATCCTTTTTCTGGGGATCGGATTGGATGGAGGGTTGTGGAAGCCCATTGCCAATTAGGCAAAGCGGATAGAATCCTACCCAGCCGGAAGTCACAGTGTTTTCGGAGATAGGTGGAAAAAGGTATAGCCGGTTAACAGGGCAATGCGGGGCCATAGCTCAAGGAAGGTGAGTCCTTGGTCCCCCCCTCATATAGAGCACTCTCTAGCTCTCCTTCGCTTTATGATCACCATCCTTCATACACCTCGCGTTCCTATACTTCCTACTGCTCGCGTTCTTTTCCATTAATTGCAATTATCTCACCAATACCTGCCCCAATCTCACTCTACATCTCTCTACATAAGAAAGCCAAATCCAACAACCTGCACAAAAGCCATGGCCCCCAGACGAGCTCACGTAGGGGAGAGACCTCCACCCCAGGAAACAGACGTGAAGCAAGGGGAGGAATTCGGAAAAACACGCGTACCCGCCAGCCTCCAAACCGTTAAGGCCAAGAACCTTCCATAGAGCGACCAAGCCGGTCAGCCCAATGCTCGTAAAAAATTGAGGGTTCGAGTACCAGTGGGGAAGCCGAACCCAGTACACCACGATATAGCCACTCTCCAATGAATAATGCCTCCCACCAGAGTCCACTGATATCGGTACCCACCTCAAGCCCCCAAAGAGCCAGGACTTCCACAATAGCTAGCGAGCTATATCCCGACTCCCCACTCCGACTACCTGTTGATATACCCATCAGCCTCAGCACAATGCAAGAGCTCTTGAGATCACATGAACAAGAAATAGTCAACCGTGTTGTCCACCATTTCAGCACCCAGAACTCCCAAGGACCGAACCCAGCTAGTGCAATTCCCGAGTTACCTCAACGGCGAGTCCCACACCCAGCGTCATGCCAACCGAATCCTACACTTGTCAATATTTCCGAGCTGGAGAGTCAGCTATCTCGGCTAAGAGGCGTAATGGAGTCTGAGCAGGCAACCTACAGGGAACCCAGGAGAGTAGGTATGTATAACTCTACCCAGTCTTATATTGAAGTAGCAGGGGAGAGCGCATCCGCTATGGCCGATTCAGTCGAGGAACTCTTCCCGGGAGTGGAGCGAAGTACTTTGTCACAGATAATTGAAAACCGCTTCAAACCAACTAATATCTACTGCCTATTAGCGAGCGAGAAGGAGCGAGCAGAGTCCCAGCGTATAATTAGTATCGGAGGAGTGGAGTTTGAGCAAACCGAAAGAGAAGGAAAGGAAAGTGAATACAGGATGAGCAGTTTCTTTAAGGCGTCGGCAGCAAACTGTGGAATTATTGTTAAGTTAGCCCCACGTGCACTCCAGGGAGACCTAGCCACAGCCCTCTCAATCTACACAATGAACCTGTATGAGCTACTGGAGAAGTATGCGTGGGAAGGAGTCAAGGCCTACCATTTCCAGTTCCGGTGGAGGAGCGTGACAAGTGGCCAGAGTAAATGCCAGGCACAAGAATGGCGGAAGCTAGACAGCGAGCTCATTGCCCCAAAATGTTTCGCATATCCAGCCTCCGACCCCATTGTGTGCAAAGCCAAAAGATACCCCAAGCACCCCAAAGGAGAATACAGGAGTTCCCTATTCGCGAGACAGTACCTAGCTCTGGGTACTCCCAATTAGCACTCACTACCGGCACCTCATATTCTTCTATCGAGCGTCGGACAAATCCGAGCTACTCAGGCCAAGTCTCTGGGCACCTAGCTCAAGCAAGTATAGGACTCCCGCTCCCAGCCACACAGTCCTGTCGAAACTGAAACTTCTGGGAGTGCCGCTGGACTCAATGCCGTTACCAGCACACCGGTATTACCTGTGGCAGCAACCATAGGGCCTCGCAGTGTACAGCAGGGAACAGTGGGCCAGGTTAATTCTCACGTAATAACTCCTACGGTTGTTAGCCAGCCCCCACCACCCTACTCCCATACTACTCCCGCTCCCTTCTCCCTCAATTTTCTAGCCTGCCTCCCTCAATAATCCCTCCTATTCCATACGCTTCAACTACACTCTGTACTTACTGTAATACCAGCACTACTACCCACAAGCATGGGGACACACACGGCAGCAGCCCATCCCCAAGTGCCCCCAGTACTCATAATGGCCAAAGAAGTACCTACTCGCCCCAATACCGTAATTCACTACTCATTATATACCTCGCACCATCTACCAATGCCAACAGGCACACTAAAGCCCACAGAGTGGGCGAACCTTACAGGCGAATTTCCCGATAGGATAGTAGTCAAAGCGATCCTAGGCATATGCCGATATGGTGCGTGGATTGGCTACCAAGAATAGCAAGGGTTAAACAAAATACATGTAAACTTGTCAACGACGGAGGCAGACCCAGACCTAGTAACAGCCGACATTAGAGCAGAACTAAAAAAGTATCACATCGAACTATATCCCAATTTCGCAGAACTACCCACAAACCTTACCGCTTCCCAATTAGGGCTAACTAACAAGTCTGACAGTAGCAAACGCCGTATCCACCACCTCACCTACACAACTGGCGACCCAAGTGCGATCAATAATGGGATACCGGAAGAATATGGAGCAATCATATATTGCAGCATAGAAGACATGTAATGTGTTCGCAAGGTGCTAATCACGTTATCGGTAAAGCTACAATAGTTGACAGGTGGCCTGCTCTACCATGGAGGATATGAGGGTTGTAATCTAAAGGAGACTCCGAAGGTGTACGGGGAAAACTAAAGAGTAACCGTTCAACCAAGGATATTGAAATACTGTCGATCAAAGTCTGCCTTTTCCCTTGTGGAATCATGTGGTCTTTAAATATACAAATCTGTTTATGAACGAAATTAATCAAAAGTATCAAGTGATATACTTTTGTAAAACAACTTAAGTATCAAAACAATACTTAAAATAAAACGTAAAACAAAACCAATAACCGAGTACCCATACCGATTACAAGACGCCACGCTGGCCATCCAGCAGTATGGAGGTAGCTGCATTCTTGTTAAGTGTGATTTTGAGTCTGCCTTTCGTTATGTTCCAGTACTACTACTAGACACCCCACTCCTTGCTCTTCAATGGCAAGAAAAGTATTATGCGGAACGGTTTCTACCATTCAACCTTCGAACGGCACCATACCTGTTTAACCTATTCGCCGAGGTATTCTACTAGATCTTGGAACAGGAGCTAATGCAAGAACAACTGTCGGCAAAAATGGTCCACTATCTCGACGACTTTGTAATGATACTAGCAAAGGGGAGCAGGCTCGAAACATGTACAGCTGTGTTTTCTAGGCTTTGTGCAGAGGTCGGACTCTCGATCAAGACATCAAAGAACGAGGAAGGCCAGATAGCAGGTTTTGCATGCTTTGAACTTGATACTGGCAAGATGATAATCCAGTTACCACAAAAGAAGCTTATAAAAGCTCGTCAGCTAGTCCAATATGCCACTTAACAGAGGTCGCTCTCCCTGGTCGACTTACAACGGATTACGGGATACCTCAACTTTCTCTCAACAGTGATACCACTCGGGGGTACTTCCTCCGACGCCTGTATAATATGGAACTACACTTCCCGCCTGGGGCCAGAAATAGCAAGCGACGCCTATCCGGAGAAGCTAGGAAGCACCTCATCTGGTGGTCCCAGGTACTACGAGATACACCAGAACACCCAATTGCCAAGCGGGAACGGGAGGTAGTTCGGGTTGGTCCGATGCAGCAAGTACGAAAAGCCTTGGTGCTTTCTACCTCAACCAAAATCAAGTTGTCCCACTTCCCGGCTCTACCCTCTCAACCACCTTCCCAAAATCCCTAGCACATACCAGAGAACATATCAATACGCAAGAAATGCGCACTGTCAAACAAGTTCTGCTCCACTGGGGAAGTGAGTGGAAAGGCCAAAAGCTCGTCGTCCACGTTGACAACCGAGCAGTGGCATATGGACTGGGCAATGGAACAATCCGGGGAGCACCCATGGCGGTACCCAGACGATGCTTACTATTAGTAGCAGAGTGGGACTTGGACTTAGAGGCACAATGGGTGTCTACCAGCGAGAATGCCCTAGCGGATGCCCTCTCCCGATTTGATTACCCCAAAATAGCGGACCTCGTACCACAGTTGATGTCACATGCCTCCAGCCCCCTGAGACATGGGTTTCTAACATCAAACAGTCGGGACTATCAGAAGTAGCTGCTTACTACCTATGGCGCGGATTGGCACCTTCTACTAGATGAAACTACGACACTCCAAGGTCACGCTTTACTACCTTCTGCGCGCTTGCTGACTACCGGTATCATAATGGTGGCTGCTTTCCAGCAAAGGTCGAATGGCTGATCGAATGAGTATGCTCTATAGCAGGATCAGTAAAAGTCAAAACTATCAAGCTGTACTTGGCTGGGATCAAGTCATACCAGCTCGATCTCGGAATAGAGTCTAAGGTATTCTCTGATCTACGGCTTGAACTGACCATTCAGGGCATCAAGAGAGACCACAACGAGCCGGAACGCCGAGTTAGAACACCCCTGACTCGACTTTACCTCTTGAGAATCCTCTCCCGCCTCTAATTACGCAATTACGAGCAGATAGTAATCCGAGCCGCCTTTATATTAGCATTTGCTGGTTTCCTAAGAGTAGGGGAGTTCACATACAAAGAGACGGACAGGGAATTAGGACCCGCATTCCAAAAGTGGTTCCCAACAAAACAAAGTATCCAGCTAGCGGGTGATGGTTCATACATGGTGTTAACCTTACCAACCTCGAAAACTGACCCATTTTGCAAAGGTATAAAACTCACCATCGCAGCAACTCAGGATTTTGGATGCCCGGTTACCGTTATGAAACGACTCCTGGCCAACAATACTCACCGCCCACATCATGCACTCCTATTTTTCATTGGCAGGCAGGAGCAACACGCCTCCGCCCGGGAATACGTAGTTCAAAAGTTGCATGAGCTAGCAACCGCTGCAGGTTTGGAAGAAGGAAGATGGAATGCACATAGCTTTCGTAGAGGGGCTGCGACATGGGCTGCCGAAGTTGGGATCACTGAAAACGAGATCCAAACCCTTGGACGCTGGAGGTCAGAGGCCGATAAGGCCTACATCGTATACTCAAGAGACCAGCGCATATCACTTTCACAGCGATTCCAGGGCAGCCAAACCCAAGCCAGCTAGCCACACACACGAGCCTGCCTCGATATGGAGAGATTCTTGCCACCACACGGCAGGCCAACCCAGGCTCACTCATAGTGCCTGCCTTGTATTGGGACATGTCGGCGGCAACGATCTCCCATGACAAGGGCAGCGGCGACTTCCCCAGCACCTCCGTCAGTGGAACCAGAGATGATTGGGCAGCATAGTGATGAGGCTTGACTTTTCTTGGGAGTTGTTTTTCTGGGGCACTTTTTATTTCTTTTCCTGTTCAATCTAGTTATGGGGAATATACTCTCTCTGCTTTGAAGACCTGGGAGGCCTTCGAAGTAGAAGTGAGTCAAGATATGGAGCGGAACGAGGAATGTGAGCGAAAGTCACTAGGGGAATGGCAAAAAAGAGGCGCAATAGGTAAGCTACATAACATAGCTACTTGGATATTAAGGACACCACAGCGTAGTGATAGATTCACACGAAATGTTCATCAAATTCACGGGGAAGCTTACCAGGGTCCTTTGTTACCGTTAATTCACAATTTAACACATTGGTCCAGTGATGCGGACGCTATTAATCGTGCTTTTGAGCTTCGAGATATGCTGGATGAGTTTGTCCGTATTGTGATATTCGAGGAACACCAAGCAAAAAGCCGAAGAAATTTAGCAAATCCCACTCCACTACCTATTGGAAAACTCTCCCAGAGCGAACTGGTCATGGTGGACCAGATTACTGTTGACCAACTTACACTTGACAATTGGGTAACGTTTCCACGGGGGAAGCGAGACATCAGGGGGAAGGCAGACATGGTCGGTGCAAAAAGATCTATGCTATCACAATAAGAAACCAACCCCCGACCACTGATAAAGCTCAGGAAATTCTACCCACCAAAGGAACTAGTGAAAGCCGCACTAAATGAAGAACCAGGAAAGAGAATAAAAAGCCCAAAAATCAAGAAAAACAAGAAGATAAAAAATAAAAGTTGAAAATCGTCATTTCCAGTGGGTACAAAGGTTCATTTGATGGAGCTGGATCAGAAATGGGTTGTAATCTGAAGCAGAAGCAGCAGCCGCTGGTGTCAGGAAGCCACTTTCATCGTTGTCACTAGGAAGTGTATGAGTGCTACTGTCTTCATCACTTGAGGTGTCCCAATCGAGTTCTGTATGGGAGGAATATTAGGACTGGGGGAGGGAAGGGGGTGGTAAAGGCTTGGGAGAAAACTGGAAGTGGACCTGGGGGGTAAATGGTGTAGCGTGAATAGTAGATAGTGTACTAAGTGTTGAGCGAGGACGTAGTATGTGTGCAGGTGTGGTAGGTTTATTCAGGAATGCGGTTTTGGCTGGTTTCTTCTTCTTAGTATCAGCCTTCCGCATCGCCTCTAGGGCCTCTGCTCCAGTGATAACCCTTACCTGGCTAAGGATTCGGTGATCATTTTTCACATCTTTGGCAATTTTGATTTTGACTCGCAGCCGCTGCCTCTCAGTTGTAGCAATATCTGTGGCAGTGAGGTTAAATTCTGTCGTGTGGGAAAAGGGTAAAATTAAGTTACAAATTTGCCCAGGACTTGTTGTTTTCACAAAACCTAGTACTCAATGGGTTTGTTGGCTAGTTGGTACTTTGTATAGTGTGTTTTATCGAGTGGAAAGGAGTTATTAGAGTGAGTGGTAGATGGGTATGTGTAGTCTTTTTCCGGCAATACCATGCGTAGTAGGAACGGAGTGATCCGTATCTTTCATAAGGCACTCTGGATGTTTGACTTTGTATATGCTAGTGCTCGGGCTTCCTTATATAGGTGAAGGGAGTTGCGATAGCTTATACCAATGTTGGTGTTATTATGGTAGTTTTCCACTGCCTTGCCATAGTACTTGTACAGGGGGCCAAACAATCCTACATCTAAGAGTTGAAGTAGATGTGTTGATTGAGCTGGTGAACAAAAACAAATAATATTGTAAGCATCACAGAACTCGCTAAACCTGAGGTTCACATAGGATCAAGGGCCATGGAGGATGAGGAGGCACTTATCATTCAGACTTCCCAAGCTTTTTGTATTTTCTCAGCTGAAAGGATGGTAGATTGTCATTAACCAATAGTAGCCTAGCTCTTTATGTGTCCAACCCTTTGGAGATTTCCCAAATCTCACCTCCTGATCGGCTCCTCGAACTTTTCCAAATTGGCCATATCTGTAAACCTTCTCCTCAGTGATTAGAAAGGTTGGAAAGACAAAGCAATTGTCTGTTACCGCTTCCATTAAAGTAACCATCTCGCATTTGCCATCATGTTTGACCTAGGGACTTTTTCTACCAGGTTGTATGATAACCTTGGTCTTTGCCAAGTAGTCCAAAATGATGCCTTTCTTATCAACATTACTAATGTTGTACACTTTGATATTATTCTCTATAAGCATCGTTCCTAGCTTCATGAAGTGGTTTTTTATGGTAGTATAATTATTCGCATAGACTCGCTGTTTATCTATTCTGACACCAAATTTAGCAGCTAAATCAGGGTGCCAATTGAGAAATTAAGTTATCCAATTTCAGCCTAAAGCATTATGAACAGCGTTCTTTCTTCCTTCTCTTTCATAACGCCCTCTCCAGCCTTTCCTTTCCTCTACTGCTAAACTCTCCGCCATCTGCCATACCTGATCTATGTGATGTGGAATTCCTTGCACCTCTAGCTTCACAATCAACTGCATAATCCCATTTTCTGCAGCCAGAGACAAGCTCTGATCCCATTCATTTAGCATCTGCTGAGTTTGGTAACCATTCATGCGATGGCAGAGGGTTGACTTATAAATATCGAATGCGATAGCTGCCGCGCTTAGAGATATACATTTTCCCATTTTTAGGACTTCCCTTGCTCCGGATATGCCATCCTCTTGCTCCTGTGTGATAAAACGGGTATGTACTTTGTTTGATTCTCCGCGTCGTGGATATTCGATTTGGCGATCGTGGAGTGCAACTCGGGGTACTCATGTAGTTGTATTGGTGGCAAGCTCTCATCTTACATTGATTTCACACTGTCTCGTTAATCCTTGATGTCTTACTTCTACCTTGGATACGTTACATTTAACAGTGATTCTCTTTATTCTAAAACCTGTCTGGGTGCTTACAGTGCCTTGTCCGAGCTGTTCATGATTGTCTTATTAAGCAACCTCACCAAAAATGCCATCTTGTCAAATGCCGGCACCCTGATCGCGCGACTGTATGATACCTGCACCATCCAATATTTACACCACTATACTGTGATCCTCTATTCAAATAATTCTTGAATTTTAATTTCATCCCAATTTCCAATGGTTAACCTATCCACATATAAATCAAAGCCAAAAAAGTAAAACCCAAAGACTACTTGAACTCAAATGACGAATGTAGAAAAAGGTATAATTGTAGGATGTTTCCACTGCCTCCAGAATATTGCTCTCATTGCTCAAATTATTGGCCGGCCATGGTCAACTATTAAAAGCTTCCTCACACACGTATGTAAGTGTCTGTACTTGGATAATATTCCACCTCCATGTCGCACACTTGTTCTCAGCGAGCAACAGCATTGGACAATCCTCTGGACAGATAAATCTTACAGGAAAATGACCATATCAGATTTTAGTAATAAAAATGCACTGAGTGTTTCTCTTTCTACTTGTTGGTACCCATTTGTGCCTGAGTGATAGAACATCATTCTCTAACAAATATATTGTTAATAGAGTACTCAGAGATGCTGTAACGTGTTTGCGAGGGGCTAATCACGTTATCGGTAATAGATACGATAGTTGGCAGTTGGCTTGCTCTTCCAGAGAGGAGGCGAGAGCTGAGAACTAATGGAGGCTTCGAGGGTGTACTGAGCAACAAAGAAGTAACCATTCAACCAAGTATATAGAAATACTGTCTGTCAAAGTCTGCCTTTTCTATTGTAGAAACAGGCTGTCTTTAAATACACAAATCTATTCATGTCTAGCATGAACGAAACTAATCAAAGGTACCAATTGATACACTTTAGTAAAACTACGTAAGTATCAAAGCGATACTAAAAGCGAAACATAAAACAAAACCAAGTATCAAAGTGATACTTAAAATGAAATAAAAAACAAACCAACTATCCAAGCCATACTTAAAACAAAAGATAAAACAAAACCAAGTATCAAGCGATATTGTCCGGGAACCAAATTAACTAGCTGTCAACAGCAGGAAAATCTTCGGTGATGACAACCACACTCTCCTACCAACCCACTATCATGAAAACTCAAAAGAACATTAAAAAATATAAATACATAGTATAAATTAATATTTAGTATACCATCCATCAGCTTTAATAATTGCTTCCACCCTATCCACCATTGATTCTGCCAAAGTATCAAAAACCTTTAGGTCTAAAAGTTTCCAACAATGAGAGATAGCCTCCTCTATAATTTTTTTGATCTTATTGACTGGGCCCTTCAGGAGTAACAGCTCAGAATAGTGCTTATGAAGCTTGTCTTTCACCAGAGACCAAACGTTTTCAATTGAATTGAGGTCAGGTGAATAGGGAGAAATTTCCATCAGAGAAATTCCATTTCTCCTGAGCCATCTCCTGAAAGGCAAGTGAGTCTTAGCATTGTCAATGATCAAAAGTACCTCTTCCTCTCCAACATGCTCCTTGATATACTCCCATATCTCTGGAAAGTCATATTGATCATAAACATCAATAATTGACTTTCCAGTCACTCCAACTCCAGCAGAAGTAGGATCAGGAAAAACAGGTAAAAAAAGACCATGAGTTTGACCATAGAAACAACCAGTCATCATCTTACTAATCTTTCTCTCTCCTTTCCTAGCAGTAGGTTCAATACAATCCTTATTCCACTTTTCTTTTAGGTATCTAAATACCCATTTTCTTCTCTTTCCTCCTCCCCTCTCCACAGCTACCTCATCCTCCCACATTGCCTTCCTTCTCCACATCTGCCTTGTCCAATTCCTATGGGCTAATGCCTATTCCAATCTCTTTTGAGCTAGATCCTCATTCAAATGAACCCTCTCTTGTGCCATCCACTTTTTAAGAAGCTTTTGTACAAGTCTTCTCTTCACAGTCTTAGCAGAAACAATGGGAACCACTCTCTCAGCAATCTCAAAGTAGCTGGTATGACGATTTTTGAGAGCTTCCTCTACCATAGCATCATCCTGCAACTTGGTAGTTTTAGGATGTCTTCCTCTACCTTCATTCTCCTTGTCCTCTTAATCTCTCTTTGCAAATGTGCTTTTAACAGTACTGAGAGCAATGTCAAGGTAGTGGGAAATTTGGTGATTTGTCATCTGAGGCTTCCATAACCTGAGAATTTGTCCGCTTGTAAACTCAGAAAGGTGCTTCGAGGGAATACGCTGTTTAGCATGACTGCAAAGAATAGGAGGCATAGTTTATTGAAAAAAGAAAATTAAGTAAATTGGTTTGGTTTTGGTTGGTGTAGAGCAATTTCTTTAGAAAGTGTTGAGGGAGCAGGGTGATGAGGAGGGGAGTGTTGCTATTGCTGTTGAGAGCTAGTTAATTTTGTCCCCGGACAATACTTAAAACGAACCAAGTATCAAAGCAATACTTAAAACAAAACATAAAACAAAACCAATAACCCAGTACCTGTACCGGTTACATTCCCCAAAACAAAACAACTGTTTAAACAAACAAAAACCTAATAATCATCAAAAGCGGCGTCTGAGAAACTAAAAGCTTCAGTTTCCACTATCAGCTCTTCGTTAAAGGTGGCACACCTAGGACTAGAAGAAATCCTAAGGAAACCTGGAGACTCCAAGAAATGCAGATCACAGTAGTCACGAATACCAGCTTCATGCTGTACATCTACCCAAATGTTAGTGCAATCAGGACAATAGTCTACCCAGAGGATAGTGAAGTAGTCTTCAGGTTGGATAACATAGCGGTTCAACAACAGTGCAACAAGCTGTTGTCGCAGCCTCGCATCGAGTTCCACGTAGTTTGACATTGTTATGATATTCAGATGGAGGGTGGTGATCAGATGAGGTTAATAAGAGCATGTTCCATAGCATGATTTTCCTCATCGCAGCTTTCGAATTTCGATTCAAAGTATGGTGTCCAAAGCCCATCCCTAGCTTCGAGTTCCATTTGCCATCGTGCAGTCTTTAGCATTGTTGGTGTCCAGTACATTGTGATGTAATTAATCATTGGAGGGAGGGATTCGTTCGGCATGTTGTCTTTCCGCCATTCGTTCACCATATCCATAGCGTGCTCCAGTCCTTCTAGTGGTTCCCAGCTATTTTCGCTCATTGGGTATCCTTTCCATTTGACCAGGAACTGATCATTTCCATGCCACAGGTAGTGGTCTCGGATTTCTTCAACTTCCCATTTATCTTTCTTATCAATGATGATTGGAGCAGGTCGAGAGTGGATTCTTCCAGGGAACTTGGAGTCATCATTTGTATGGAATCATTTCACAGCAGAGGCGTGGAAAACTGCAGTATTGCGGCAGTACATGTGTCCATCCATCTGGACAGTGTAGTTTTCTGTATGCTCATCAAAAGATAAGACCTTGAAAGGTCCTCACCATCGGTGTTGTAGATTCTTGCTACGTTTCACATGGGTAATAAACATATTTCCATGCACCATGAGCATATCACCTGACAGAATAGGAACATGTTTGCATCATCGCTTTTGAGCAGCAGTGGTGCTCCGAAATCGGGCAGCTTTAACCGCTGGAAAAGTATCATTCCGAATTGCTTGATAGCGGTTCAGGTAGTCATCGGAGGCAGGGACTGAGGAGATCTGGAATAGAGTTATAGGTCGGAGGGGGTATTGGCAGCCGAAGATTGCCTTGTATGGAGACATTCCCAAGGTGTCTGAAAATCCAGCATTAATGTATGCAGCAAGCTCAACGAGTGCTGGTTCCCAGTTGGTTTGTCGTTCATTGATCATATTCCTAATTCCATTCTTGACTTCACAGATCCTTCGTTCTGCTTGGCCATTAGTCTCATAGTGTCCAGGAGCAGCCATAATTTGGTTGATTCAAAAGGAAGTCAAGGTTTACTTCTAGATTCTGGTGGTAAAATGGGGATCAGCATCACAGACAATAGATAATGGGTATCTATGGGGGGTAAATAGGTATTATTGGAGGTTATTCCAGGTGTCTCTGTAGGAATTGGTAACCTTCATTAGTATGAGCCATGTGTATCCAGAAAAGCGATCCACAGCTACCAAGATAGTGTCATATCTAGCGGACTTGTTGAATGGTCTTGCGAAATTGATCGGTGTGGATTCAAATATTTCGCATGGTAGCTAGAGGGTCTGCTCTTTCCCTTCAGATAGTTGTGTTCGTTCCTTATTTGCCTGACATAATTCACATTGTTTAATAAAATGGCGGAAGTCCTTTCGCATTTCAGGCCAGTAAACATATTCTGAGGCATATTGGAGATTGCGGTCTGTATTATGATATCCGTTGTTGTGGATTTTGGTGATAACATACTCCCTAATAGTCATTCCATTGAACATATGGCCTTTCAGGATATATAGGCAATGTTCACCATAACGGGTGCTAGTATAGACCATCCCATTGGATATGTTGTAGGGGGTCAGGTCTCCACGTCTTGAGCTATCCATCAGTTTGAAATAGATTGGGTCATGGCGGTATCTAGCGATCATCTGGCTTCGGAAAAAGGAGGTTAATTCTTCCATAGTTGATCTAACATCTTGCTCATCTTCAATGAGAGATCCTCTTGTCAGTTCGGTGAGTTCTTCCTCTTCTTCAAAGATTTCATAGAGCTGTCAGCAATGCTTGGGAATCATAGGAGGCATGACAGAAACAATGGTTTCATTGTTGAATAATTGTAAGAGTCCACCGTATAGGGGTCGTGAATTGATTGGAGGGTGAGAGAGTGTCGGTGCTGACTGCAGAGGGTGTAGGTAAGATATTGCATCTATATAGGCTGCTGCTTGTTCGAGTTCTTCAATACCTTGGTGTTGCCTTGGCGCAGGATTAAGAGTAAGGAGAGGTTGGCTCACTTCATCATCAACTTCCTCCATCATCTCTTCTGCTCCTTCTGCAGTATCGAGACAGGGGTTTTTGGAACCATCAGCAGACATATACTATGGTCGCTGGTATCTGTTACCGAATTCAATTTCAGTCTAGTGAAAAGGGTTGGTGTAGAGATAACAGTGGGACCAGTGGAGTCTGCTTTGCTCAAGCTCGTGAGGAAGTGTACTGTAGAGGGTGCAATCATCTTCCCATTCATCGTTGATAACCTTTCCTCATTTAGTTCTAGCAGCTCTGTACATCGTGTAAGAGAAAGGGTTGGAGAGAGAGGCAGTACTGATGCTGGCCATATATGGTTCTTGTTCATAGGAGGTGTCGTCAGGGCTATCATCGGGTTGTCTTACATGATCATAAACAAGGGGACGGTCTGTGCATTCTTGGTTCTCATATAGGTGGGAGAGATCATCAGCTAAATAGTTGGTTCTTCCAGGGGTATAAATGATTTTTGTATCGCATTTGCTGATTTCTCCTATCGATCATGTTCTTTTCCTTCCAGGAACCTTTTCCATGTTAAGATTAGTGAGAGGTTGGTGGTCGGTAACAATGGTGAAGGTGTTGCCGATTAGGATGTGGTTGGAAGCGGCGAGAGCACAGATCACAGTAAAGGCTTCCTTGTCCGTTGTTACATAGTTCATCTGTGAATTAGTGAATTTCCTACCGTGTAATGCTGCCAGTCATGCCTTATCATGAGAGGCTCCTTGTCCAACCCATACTCCAACTCCAACGTCCGATGCGTCAGTAATCAGCGATGTCGGGTCGGGTTTACTGTAGTCAATAGGTCATATAACATTGGCATTCTTAATCAATTCGTTGATATTGGTAAAGGCTTGGTCATGAGTGTGGGTCCAGAAAAAATTCCGCATTACTGATAAGCTCTGTAAGTGGTGCTGTCACAGTAGCGTAGTGTGGTAAAAACTGGGAGATATAGTTGACTTGTCCTAAGAATCGTAGGAGTTGCTTTTGATTTCGGGGTATTGTCCATTCTGTTAAGCAGGATATTTTTCCAGGGGCTGCATGTATTCCTTCATCATCTATCACATGTCCTATGATATCGAGCTTATCGGCAAAAAGGATTGATTTGTTTCTGCTAGCGTAGAACTTAGCTTGCCTTAGTCTGGTACAAACCAAACCAATATGATAGGCATGTTCTATTTTGTAATTCGTGAAAATAAGAATATTATTGATGTAAACCCAGACAAAATGGTGGAGGTATTCGCTTAGGATATCTTCCATAATTAGCACAAAGGTGGCGGGCGCATTCATATCACCTTGTAACATAACTCGGCTAATGAAACTTCTGAATGGTGTCTTGTAGCTGTTGTAGTATTCGCTTTCTGGAACTAACCTTGTCTGGAAGTAGGCATTGCTCAGATCAATGTTGCTTGGGAATCTAGCCTGTCCTACTGTATTTAGGATTTGGATTTGGTTTGGGATAGTGGAGCTCTCCATAAGCGTGTTTTCATT
This sequence comes from Tuber melanosporum, assembly GCF_000151645.1. NCBI lineage: Eukaryota > Fungi > Ascomycota > Pezizomycetes > Pezizales > Tuberaceae > Tuber > Tuber melanosporum. Next base: position 226,428 of record NW_003299052.1, read on the forward strand.
GCGTAGTTTGAGGTCAACCAGGGGGCGAATTCTTTAGCCATCTGCTTGAGTTGGACAAATATAAGTGCAGCACCTAGTGCTTCGGCTCGGTAGATGACTCCTCTTCTTAGTTGTTAGTTTATCCAGTCACATAGTAGACTTTTGTATGCATTAGGGATGGAGTAGGTAGCTTGGTTCTTAAGATTAGAGGGGTCTCGAAGACGTATATGGTGGTTCACTTCCCTCATAGGTGGTAGTTCTTCAGGAATTCGATCAGGGAAAACATCAGGGTACTCATCCAATAGGTGTTGGGCAGTTGCTTCACAGACTGTGGCTCGGTACTCTCTACTTGTTGGCTTGTATGAGACTCTGATCTTCTGATCTGGAAAATCGATAGTTGAAGCCCCACATCTGACTATGGCTTTGTGGTGGTGCAGGAATGGCATCCCTATCAAGGCATCATATTTGGCTAGGTTTCTGACTAGTATTTCCTGAGGGGGTAGGATGGCGGAACCACGCTGGATAGTTGCGCTATAAGTTTTATGGCTTCTAGATTGTGAACCTATTACTACCATATTGACTTGTATGGGCTGGTTAAGGTCTCGAGTTGGGAGTCCATGGACAGAGACAAAGGAATTGCTGATCATGTCTCTTCCAATCACGCCAGTGTCAAATAGCACTTGAGCCTTTTTGCCATTGATGAGGATAGTACTTTCCAGGACGGTATATGCTTTAAATGTAGCAGGAAGTCAGACACTATTACATTCCACATCGATATATCCAATATGGATCTCCTCATATTCGCTGGATTGGGTATCATCACTATCATTTTCAATATTGTTCACTAATGACTGGTGCATAATTGCTTTTCCTTTCTCTTTCTTCGTAGGGTAGTTCATTACCATGTGTCCTGTTTTTCCGCATTCTAAGTATTCTCCTTTCTGTTGTCTTGATTGATTGTAGGATTTGGTTTTCTTCTTGAACTCATGTGGGGTATCTTCTTCAGAGTGGCTGGGGTGCTTGGACTATGGTTGCCCATTACTGCTAGAAGATGTCAGTGCCCTGTGTGCCTTGGTTTCATGGAGGATGGCATCCTTTCATTCTGTCCTTGCAATTATTATTGCAATATTATCGTCGTCATCTTCGCGTGGTTCTACCTCTCACCGGATGATAGGATGCATGGCATCATTGAATCGTCGCTTTAGAATGTAGTTGGAAATACTTCCATTCTTCATGCAGTCCTTATATATCATCAGATCCGTAGCTACATCTGTGATTCTCTTAACAGGCGTTCCGTTGACTTGGTGGAGCTGGTTAAATTTGTTGTATAAGAGGTTGTTGGTAATAGAGGATTAGAATTGGCCTTTCAGGTAATCGAGAACTGTAGATCCTCTTAATCTTACATTTCCACCGTATTCCATATAGCATTGGTGGTATGCATCGTTTGCCTTTTCTTCGCAGAATGATCCAATCTATTGGCTGGTTGTAGGGTCTTCCACATTTTTCCCTAGCATGAGAAGATAGTGTGTGAGTTCCATCGCCTATCAGTTAAAGGCTTCAGGTTTAAGGTCTTTTCCTTCTGCAGTAAACTTCGCTGGGAGGTGGAGTTTGAACTTAGGAGGTTCATATGCTATAGGTACTTGTTCTTCTTCAGGCCGAGCCCCAGAGTTTCCTCCTCCTGAGGGCCCTCCACCGGTAATAGCCATGTCTGATTCGCTACTGGAATAGGGGTTGATTGGAGGTTCAAAGAAAGGCTTCTTTGCTAGAGTAGAACGGAATTCTCCTGGAGGTTGTGTGTCTTCCATATTTGCAGGTTCTCCCAGCTCCTTAGCAGAGCGCCGCAGTTGCTTCTTTCTTGTATGGTCTTGCCGTGGGATTGGCTTCCCACTCCTGGTTGTCAATGACTCTATGTTGGATTTGTGATGAAGCCGAATGTGCAGTGATTCTGCCACTTCTTGGCACTAGTGGTGTGAGGTGGATATCGATAAGTTGATTAGGCCTAAATCCACGGACAGGTTCTTAACCACTAGCTGAGGTTAAAAAAATGTGACGTGTTCGTGAGGCACGAATCATGTTATCAGTAATAGATACAATAGTTGGCAGGTGGCCTGCCCTTCCAGCATGGAGGCCAGAGCTGAGAGCTAAAGGAGACTTCGAGGGTGTACTGAGCAACAAAGAAGTAACCGTTCAGCCAAGTATATTAAAATACTGTCTGTCGAAGTCTGCCTTTTCTATTGTAGAAACAGGCAGTCTGTAAATACATAAATCTGTTCATGTGTAGCATGAACAAAACTAAACCATGGTATCAATCGATACACTTTGGTAAAACTAATTAAGTATCAAAGTAATACTTAAAACAAAACATAAAACAAAACCTAGTATCAAACGACACTTCAAACAAACCAAGTATCAAAGCAATATTTAAAACAAAACATAAAACAAAACGGATAGCCGAGTACCCATACCAGTTACAGATGCCAATATTAAGAAATAGCTAGCTGTAACGATCCCTCCTCGGATAGTTAGATCTTGGCGATGGGGAAAGATACTTCTCTTCTTCTTCTTCTTCTTTCTTCGTCTTCACATGGCACTAGGCTGCTGCCTATGTTACAGATAGTACAAGACCTTTGTCATCTATCGGGAACGCCTATCATAAGTTTTCTCTAACACTTGTGCGTGCAGAGCTTACCTTGACGTAACGATATTGTTGCAATAAAGATAATGATTGTAAAAGTATTTTAGATTCGTGAAAGTAATAAGTAGGAAAAGTACTTAGAATTCAATCTAATTTTATTATACTCGTACCGCCACTACTGGCATAAGGCAAGCCCTAGGGCTGGGCCCCCAGGTTGTCGCATCCCGGATACTACTAACTACGAATTAACTAAACCTCCAACCCCATACCTCAAACGTGCCCATACCATGTCATACCACCAACACTAAATACAAAGCTATCAACAGTAAAGAAAAATCCTCCACAGGCCAGCCTACCCACCAGCCAAGTGACCCATACAAAATACAAAAATCCACTACCATCACCTAAATGTGACCCCACGATATCCTCCTCCACAGTAGAAACCTGCCCAAGTTTCACCACTCAATGATCCTGTGACACCCTGCCGACCACCCCGGCACCCATCCCCATTTTCAAATAAAAGAAACACCCAATACCCAAGCGCGTAGACCCAATGGAAATCCGACTTACAGGGCCAGGGCTCACTAGCCAAGAGGGTACGAACCGTCATGAAGAATCAGGTGGGCACCGTACCAGCAGTGCAGCCCGAAAACTTCGACGGAAGCAGCCAGGACAATATAGTCCACTAGCTATCGGCACTTGACCAAACATGCCCAGGTATTCAGCTCTTCCTCCAACTTCTCAGCTCGCTCCAGAGGTGGCGAACCCGCTGTGGACTCTGTCGTAGCCGGTTTGCAGTAGCAAATCAGGGAAGGCAGTGACCCTTCCGTGTCAGGGATAAGTGGCATAGTTGAGGTCTAGACTTGTTGGACCTGGCGCTTCTTGTTTCTCTTCCTCTTCTCAACCCGGGTGCAGGCCTAGCAACAAGAGTGGATGGGCCACCATTATCACAACCTACCGCCACGCTAACCGGTACGGGTACTCGGTTATTGGTTTTGTTTTATGTTTTGTTTTAAGTATCGCTTTGATACTTGGTTTGTTTTAAGTATTGTTTGATACTTGGATTTGTTTTATGTTTTGTTTTAAGTATCGCTTTGATACTTGGTTTGTTTTAAGTATCGTTTGATACTTGGTTTTGTTTTATATTTTGTTTTAAGTATCGCTTTGATACTTAACTAGTTTCACCAAAGTGTATCGATTGATACCTTTGATTAGTTTCGTTCAGGCGAGACATGAAGAAATTTGTGTATTTAAAGACCGCCTGTTTCTACGATAGAACAGGCAGACTTCGACAGACAGTATTTCAATATACTTGGTTGAATGGTTACTTCTTTGTTCCTCAGTACATCCTGGAAGCCTCCTTTAGTTCTCAGGTCTCGCCTCCTCTCTGGAAGAGCAGGCCACTGGCCTACTATCATATCAATTACCGATAACGTGATTAGCACCTTGTGAACACGATACATTTTTTTAACCTCAGCCAGTGGTTAAGAACCTGTCCCTGGATTTAGGCCTCATCAACCTATCGACATCCACCTTAGAACGCTATCAGAGAGAAGCGGCAAAATCACAGCACATTTGGCTTCGTCTCAAATCCAAGATAGAGTCTTTGACGACCAGGAGCGGGAAGCAAATCCCACAGCAAGACCTTACAAGAAAGAAACAACCCAGACGCTCGGCTAAAGAGCCGGGTGATCCTGCAAACACGGAAGACTCACAACCTCCAGGAGAATTCCCTTCTACTCCAGCAAAGAAGCCTTTCTTTGCACCTCCAATCCACCCTGAATCCAGTAGCGAGTCAGATATGGCTAGCACAGGAGGAGGGCCCTCTGGAGGAGGAAAATCTCCGGCTAGGCCTGAAGAACAGGAGGTACCCGCAGCTTTTGAACCTCGTAAGTTTAAACTCCACCTCCCAGCGAAGTTCACAGGAGAAGGAAAAGACCTCAAACCTGCAGCTTTTGACTGATGGGCAACGGAACTCACACACTTCCTACTCTTACAAGGAAAAGATGTGGAAGACCCTACAACCGGACTTATCATTGGATCATTTTGCGAAGGATAGGCAACCGATGCATACCACCAATACTATAAGGAATACGGCAGAAATGTAAGATTCCGAGGAACTACAGTTCTCGATTACCTGAAAGGACCATTCCAATCCTCTATAACCAACGACCTCATATACAACAAATTCAACCAGCTCCAGCAAGTTAACGGAACACATGTCAAGCGAATCACCGATGTGGCTATGGACCTCATGATATATAAGGACCGAATGGAGAGAGGAATTATCTCCAAATACATCCTGAAGCGACGATTCTACGACACTATGCACCCTACCCTCCGACGAGAAGTAGAACCACTCGAGGAAGATGGCGATGATATTGCAGTAATAATTGCAAGAGCAGAACGAAAGGACGCCATTCTCCATGAGACCAAGGCCTACAACACACAGACATCCTCTAGTAGGAACAGCCAGTCACGGCACAAAGCCTCCAGCAACTCTGGAGACAATACCCCACCTGCTTTCAAGAAGAAAACAAAATCCTCCAAAGAATCAAGACAGCAGAAAGGAGAAGGTTTTGAATGTGGAAAAACAGGACACATGGAAAAGAACTGTCCTACGAAGAAAGGGAAAGGAAAGGCAATTAATCAAGAAGCCTCGACCAACAATATTGAAAGCAATAATACCCAATCCAGGGAATATGAAGAGATCCATATCGGATATATCGATGTGGAATGCAACAGTGTTTGACCTCCGGCTACATTCAAAGCACACACCACCCTGGAAGGTACTATCCTGATCAAGGGCAAAAAGGGTTGAGTCCTATTCGACACTGGTGCAATCAGAAGAGATATAATCAGTAATGCCTTTGTCTCTGTCCATGGACTCCCAACTCGAGACCTTAACCAACCCATACCAGTCAATATGGAAGTAAAAGGATCACAATCCACAAGCCATAAAACCTGTTGTGCGACTATTCGACTTGGTTCTGCAGTCATATCCCCCCAGGAAATCCTGGTTGGAAATTTCGCGAAATATGATGCCCTAATAGGTATGCCATTCCTGAACTACCACAAAGCTATAATCAGGTATGGGGAATCAACCATCGATTTCCCAGATCAGAAGGTCAGAGTTTCATGCAAGCCAACAAGCGGAGAGTACCGAGCCGCAGTCTGTGAAGCAACTGCCCAACGACTATTGGATGAATACTCTGATGTTTTCCCAGATCAAATACCCGAAGAACTACAGCATATGAGAGAGGTGAATCATTACATTCGCCTCCGAGACCCCTCTAATCTCAAGAACCAACCCACCTACTCTATTCTTGACGCATACAAAAGCCCACATTGTGATTGGATCAACCAACAACAAAGAAGAGGAGTCATCTACCGAGCAGAAACTCCAGGCGCCGCTCCTATGTTTATTCAACCCAAAGCAGATGGGAAAAGAATCCGCCCCTTGGTTGACCTCAAGCTACGGAATGAAAACACTGTTATGGACAGCTCGGCTATCCCAAACCAAACCCAGATCCTAAATCCAGTTGGACGGGCTAGATTCCGAAGTAAGATTTACCTAAGTAATGCCTACTTCCAAACAAGGTTAGATCCAGAAAGCGAACACTACAACAGCTTCAAAGCACCCTTCGGAAGTTTCATTAGCCGAGTTATGTTACAAGGTGATATGAATGCGCCCACCACCTTTATGCGAATTATTGGAAAACCTCCACCGCGAATACCTCCACCATTTTGTTTGGGTCTACATTGATGACATTCTCATCTTCTTGAACACTAAAATAGAACATGCCAACCATATAGGTTTGGTTTGTACTAAACTTAGGGAAGCTAAATTCTACACTAGCAGAAACAAATCAATACTGTTTACCGATAAACTCGATATCATAGGACATGTTATAGATGACGAAGGAATAGATGCAGCACCTGGAAAAATAGCCTGTTTAATGGAATGGTCGACACCCCGGAATCAAAAGGAACTCATTCGCTTCCTAGGACTAGACAACTATATTTCCCAGTTCCTACCACACCATGCCACTGTGACAGTGCCGCTGAAAGACCTTACGGGCAATGCAGAATTTGTCTGGACCCACACTCATGACCAAGCCTTTATCAACATCAAGGAGTTGATTAAAAATGCCAACGTTATTCAACCTATCAACTATAGTAAACCAGAACCGATATGGCTAATTACTGATGCATCGGATGTTGGAGTTGGAGCATGGGTTGGACAAGGGGCCTCCCATGAAATGGAAAGACCGGCAGCATTACACAGCAGGAAGTTCACTAATTCACAGATCAACTATGGAATAACAGTCAAGGAAGCCCTTGCTGTGATTGATGCTCTCGCCACTTTCAACCACATCCTGATGGGCAATACCTTCACTATAGTTACCGACCACCAACCCCTAACTAATCTTAAAACAGAAAGAATACCTGGAAGGAGAAGAACGAGATGGATAGGTGAAATCAGCAAATACGATGCAAAAATCATCTGTACCCCGGGAACAACGAACTATTTAGCTAATGCTCTCTCCCGCCTATATGAGAATCAAGACCTCGCAGACCCTCCTCTTGTTCATTATCACACAAGACAAAGTGAAGAGAGCCCTGACGATACCGCCTATGAACAAGAACTATCGATGGCTACCGCCAGCTCCGCCACTCCCTCCATTCCTTTCTCTTACACTATTTACAATGCTGCCGGAACGGAATGAGGAATGGACGAGGATGAAGAATGGCAAGACAATTGCACGCTCCGCAGTACCCCTCCTCACGAGCTTGAACAAAGCAAACTCCACTGGTCCCACTGTTATCACGACACCTGCCCTTTTCACCAGACTGAGAGTAAGTTCGGCAACAGATACCAGCGACCATACTATATGCCTGCTGAGGATTCTATAAATACCAGCTTCAACACCGCAGATGGAGCAGAAGAGGTAATTGATAAAGATGAATCAACCCCACCTCCACATACCCTTGATCCTGTTCCAACACGATACCAAAGTGTTAAAGAACTTGACCAAGCAACAGCCTACATGGACGCAATATCCTATTTACAACCCCCACAGTCCGCCCTGCCATCCTCTCCTCCCACAATCAATTCACGACCACTATATGGTGGACCCTTACGAGTATACAACAATGAAACTATTGTCTCGGTCAGACCCCCTACTATTCCTGAGCATCGCCGACAACTCTATGAAACCTTTGAGGAGGAGGATGCCCCTATCGAACCAACAAGAGGATACCTGATGGAGGATGAATGAGATGTTAGATCAACCACAGAAGAATTAACCTCCTCTTTTCAAAGCCAAATAATAGCAGGATACCGCCATGACCCGATTTACTTCAAAGTCATGGATAGCTCCAGGCATGGAGATCTTGCACCTTACAACATATCCAACGGAATGGTCTATACCAGCACCTGTTATGGTGAACATTGCCTATTCATCCCAAAGGGCCATATATTCAATGGAATGACTATTAGAGAATATGTCATCTCTGAGATTCACAACAAAGAACACCACAGTGCGGACCGCAACCTCCAATATGCCTCAGAATATGTTTACTGGCCTGAGATGCGCAAGGATTTCCGCGATTTTGTCAAACAATGTGAACTCTGCCATGCAAATAAGGATTGGACACAACAACCTGAAGCGAAAGCGCAGACCATTCAACTACCGTGCGAAATATTCAAATCATATGCCATCGATTTCCCAGGACCATTCAACAAGCCCGCCGGATACGACACCATCTTGGTAGAACTGGATCCATTTTGTGGATATGCATGGCTGATACCAATGAAAGTTACCGATTCCTCTAAAGACACCTGGAATAACCTCCAAAGACACCTCTTTACCCCCCATGGGTTCCCCTTATCTATTGATAGTGATGCTGATCCCCGGTTCACCGCCAGATTCTGGAAGCAAACCTTGACCTCCCTTGAAATCAACCACATTATGGCTGCCCCTGGATACCATGAGACTAATGGCCAAGCAGAACGAAAAATCTGCGAAGTTAAGACCAGAATAAAGAACATGATCAATGAACGACAGACCAACTGGGAACCAGCCCTTATTGAACTGGCCACATATATCAATGTCGGATTTTCAGACACCTTGGGAATGTCACCATACAACGCAGTTTTTGGCCGTCAATATCCTCTCCTACCGACAACCCTATTCAAGAACTCCTCAGTCCCTGCCTCTGATGATCACTTAAACCGCCATCAAGCGATTCGGAATGATGCCTTCCAAGCTGTTAAAGCTGCCCGATTCAGAAGCACCACTACTGCTCAGAAACGACGACGCAAACATGTCCCTATTCCGCCAGGAGATATGCTCATTGTACATGAAAATATGTTCATTACCAATGTTGGACGCAGCAAGATATTGCAACCCCGCTGGCGAGGACCTTTCAAATTCTTATCTTTTGATGAGCATACAGAAAACTACACAGTCCAGATGGATGGACGCATGTACCACCGCAATACTGCAGTTTTCCACGCCTCTGCTGTCAAACGATTCCACACAAATGACGACTCCAAGTTCTCTAGAAGAACCCACTCTCGACCCACACCCGTCATCATTAAGAAGAATGATGAATGGGAAGTTGAAGAAATCGGAGACCACCGCCTTTGGCATGGAAATGACCAGTTCCTAGTCAAATGGAAAGGATACCCGACGGGTGAGAACAGCTGGGAACCACTACAAGGACTAGAGCATGCTATGGATACGGTAAACGAATGGTGGAAAAACAACGTACCAAACGAATCCCTTCCTCCAACAATCAATTCTATCAGCATATGCTGGACACCTACAATACCAGAAACTGAGCGATGGCATGCAGAACTCGAAGCTAGAGAGGGATTTTGGGCACCATACTTTGAGTCGGAATTGGAAAGCAGCGATGAGGAAAATCACGCCATGGAGCAGGCTCTCGACAACCTTATCTAGTCACCAATCACCATCCAAATACCATAACGATGTCAAACTCTGTGGAGCTCAATGTGAGTCTGCGACAACAGATTGTTGGACTGTTGTTGAACCGCGATGCTATCCAACTTGAAGACTACTTCGAAATCCTCTGGATAGACTACTGTCCTGATTGCGACCACGCTTGGGTTGATGTACACTGCGAATCTGGTATTCGTGACTACTGTGATTTACATTTCTTTGAGTCTAAATGTTTTCTTAAAGTTTCCTCTTACCCATGGTGTGACACTTATGACGAGGAGCTTTTGGCGGAAACTGAAGCCATAAGTTTCTCAGAATTTGCTTTTGATGACAATTAGGTTTTGTTTGTTTAAACAGTTGTTTTGTTTTGGAGAATGTAACCGGTATGGGTACTCGGTTCTTGGTTTTGTTTTATGTTTTGTTTTAAGTATCCCTTTGATACTTGGTTTGTTTTTAGTATCGTTTGATACTTGGTTTTGTTTTATGTTTTGTTTTAAGTATCACTTTGATACTTGGTTTTTTTTTAGTATCGTTTGATACTTGGTTTTGTTTTATATTTTGTTTTAAGTATCACTTTGATACTTGGTTTGTTTTAAGTATCGTTTGATACTTGGTTAGTTTTATGTTTAGTTTTAAGTATCGCTTTGATACTTGGTTTTGTTTTATGTTTTGTTTTAAGTATTGCTTTGATACTTTGTTTGTTTTAAGTATCATTTGATACTTGGTTTTGTTATATGTTTTGTTTTAAGTATCGCTTTGATACTTAACTAGTTTCACCAAAGTGTATCGATTGATACCTTTGATTAGTTTCGTTCATGCTAGACATGAACAGATTTGTGTATTTAAAGACCGCCTATTTCTACGATAGAAAAGGCAGACTTCAACAGACAGTATTTCAATATACTTGGTTGAACGGTTACTTCTTTGTTCCTCAGTGCACCCTCAAAGCCTCCTTTAGTTCTCAGCTCTCGCCTCCTCTCGGGAAGAGCAGGCCACCTGCCTACTATTGTATTAATTACCGATAATAACTTGAATAGCACCTTGCGAACACGTTACAGCCACTGGGGAGATGTCACTAAAGGCGTTATCCCAACCAGCCACAGAGGACTCAGGCACCTTCCCCCCCGAAGGGGGTTATACCACCTAGCTGGTGCCACCATACCAGCATCCACCTCACCCCCACCAGGAGCCAGCACCTCAACCAGACCTGTCAAATCAGCAACTGGTCTACCCATACCACCATTCACAACCAAAGCTGCAGGAGGACCCGGGATATCTGGTGGCGCAATATTCTCCCAAGGGAGCTCCTCCACTGGACTCTGAGAACTCTCAAGGTCTAGCCCAGCCTCCTCGACCATGACCACCATAGTAACTGAAGCAACAGTGGAGACAGGTCAAGAGGAGATAACTGTAGGAGCTTCAGCTGTCAGAATCACGACCAAACCGTGAACTGTATCGCTTTCAGTGGCCTGGGCAGCCGACAAGATAGATATCACTTTCTCAGAGTGATAAAATCGCGGAGAAAGGACAGAGATGTGATGCCGAATGTAACAGACTTTGGCCTCTAGGACGAAGTTCTTCTACATGGTACGAGACAGAACTACAGATGAATATAGAGCGGACGTGGCAGACGGGGCAGAAGCTTACTTAGCCATTGTGACCGTGAGTAGGCGACCGTAGTGAACAACTAAAAGAATAAGTAGAAGAAAGTAAAGACTTCCAGCAAACATAGGAGGAGGTATAACAAGGAAGCCCATGAAAGGTGTTCGAAGTTAAAGACTTAAAGCCTATTATGAGATAGAAATCAAGGACTCTGATTGGATCGAGACCGAACCTTCACTTCTGACATGGGGTGAAAGAAGGAGGAAAAGTACTTAGATTTCAATCTAATTTTGTTTAAACTCGTACCGCCAATACTTGCATACGACGAGTCCCCGCTGGCACAGGAATACCGCTAACCGGTATACCACTAATCCTAAGCTGAGGTACTATATGACCCCCCACCTGCCATCTCCGAGTCATGCCCACACAAGAACTAATTACAAGACTATCAAAAAACCGCATGTCCTCCTTGGTCCAAGTCTGTAGCCACTCCTATATGGAGCCAACCAGTACTAAGTGTAGCCGAAGCCAAGCAAAAGACCAACCTGACCAGGTTCCTCATCCAACACATATAAAATCACTACCATCAAGGCTAAAAACCGTCACGCAAACCCTTCACAATAGTAGAAAACCAACAACCACACAAACTAAACCTACAGGCGATACAAGGGCAGGGCGGAGACAACCGCCATGTCAACCTCAGCACCCGCATGCCAGGCCATCGACTCTATGAACCGACTTTCCCAGTTGCCTCTGAAGGGCGTACCGGTGAGGGGGACCTGTACCTGCTCCGACTATGGGGGTTGCCAGCACCTATCT
>NW_003299052.1:238469-286377 GCF_000151645.1 Tuber melanosporum
TTCCGTTAATTAGATTGTTTAAGGCGAGCAGATTAAACAAGTCCAACCGGATGGTCGCAAACCACTATCCACACAGGTGGCCATCAGCTAGCTGGTACATCAGGAAGCTTTACAGCACTCTGCAGCTTTACCCAACAGTACAAGCCGGACTGGAAACACTTGATTAGACGTCGCCCAACCTGACGCAGGCCCGACCTGTGCTCACAGGTGCCTCTCCCCCCCCAATCAGCCCCTCCTAAGCCCCACACACCAGGCGCCATAGAGCCCATCTAGCCCCCTCAGCCCCTCTGACAGATCAACCATCCGACAGCTATAGGACAGCCTATACCTAGCCCCATCTAGCAGCCACTGTTCTTGGCGACTCAACTGAGCCCCAACCCCAAGAACATTCGAGCCGAGGGGGCCCACCAGCCTTAGCCAGGAGCTACAACGATGGCAACACCAACACCGGAAGGCATCGGCACCAGCCATACCATCCAACTCAGTCAACTCGAAGCCCAACCAAGCCGAAAAAGAGTCCGTAGAACCGGCCAAAGCTAGCAGCACAGGTTCAGCGATAAGCACAGACCGAACAACAGACAAGAGGCACCCCCGACTGACACGACATGAAGGGGAAGGACGAACGAACAAGAGTAGACTAACATAAGGTAGGCCCCACTTGCAATGGGTGAAGCCGCCAACTACAATCCACAACTGAACAACCCCACCACACAGACAATAGGAGTGTTTGGCAGCCAATCGTCCCACCCCACTTCAGGCAGCAATGAACACCACACCATGGGATAAGATTATTCAGAGTCAAAGCCATCCCCACCGAGGTGAGGAGGAGACACCTGACTGAACCACTGTAATTACCACAAGGATAAAGTTTCAGGTGAACAGTGATAAACAACATCATAGGATTCCAACTGTAGAAATATAATGTAACAAGAAGAGGCTGGGCAGGTACTGCCCTGCGACCTGAGGAGTGATGTGGCTAGAACGACAAGTTGTGGACACGGGATAGTCATCAAGTGAACCTGTGCGCATTTAGTATTTTGAAAACTAAGGACTCCGTTAAAACCCAATAAGTATATGAGCTGGCTCAGAGAACGATACGGGTGATCCCCCCAAACATGAACTTCAATCTGCTCAAACGAATGTGAAACCTATGAGTAGACAATAGACAGGAAGTCGAAGACATTTTACTGAAAGGGGCTCATAAGCGACCATGATGAATAGTGCGAAGTGCCAGTATCATGAGATAACCAGCAGGCAACGAAATGAGAAGCAAACAAGTAATCCACCACGTAACAGCTAACAAACCTCAATCCCAAGAACTCCAGGAACTACTGAGAAAACTCAGATATCTCCACTAGAATCCAGGCATCAAGGCCCATCATGGGTGTAAAAGAAATGCTCAGGGCAAAGCGACGGCAAGGACGAGTGTAACGTGTTCGCAAGGTGCTAATCACGTTATCGGTAAAGGTACAATAGTTGTCAGGTGGCCTGCTCTTCCAGAGAGGAGGCGAGAGCTGGGAACTAAAGGAGGCTTCGAGGGTGTACTGGAGAACAAAGAAGTAACCATTCAACCAAGTATATTGAAATACTGTCTGTCGAAGTCTGCCCTTTCTATCGTAGAAACAGGCGGTCTTTAAATACACAAATCTTGTTCATGTCTGGCATTAACGAAACTAATCAAAGGTATCAATCGATACACTTTTGTAAAACTCTTTAAGTATCAAAGCGATACTTAAAAACAAAACATAAAACAAAACCAAGTATCTAACGATACTTAAAACAAACCAAGTATCAAAGCGATACTTAAAACAAAACATAAAACAAAACCAAGTATCAAACGATACTTAAAACAAACCAAGTATCCGTACCGGTCACATTCCCCAAAACAAAACACCTGTTTAAACAAAAAAACTAATAATCATCAAAAATGTCGGCTAAAGAATCAAAGGCTTCAAACTCCGCCATCTCCTGTTCATCATAAGTGTCACACCAGGGACAAGAAGAAATCCTAAGAAAACATTTAGACTCAAAGAAATACAGGTCACAGAAGTCACGAATACCAGATTCGTGCTGTACATCAATCCAAGCATGATCGCAATCAGGACAGTAGTCAATCCAGAGGATTTCGTAATAGTCTTCAAGTTGGATAGCATCGCGGTTCAACAACAGTCCAACAACCTGTTGTCGCTGCCTCTCATTAAGCTCCACATAGTTTGACATCGTTATGGTATTCGGATGGTGATTGGTGACTAGATAAAGTTGTCGAGGACCTGCTCCATAGCTTGATTTTCCTCATCGCTTCTCTCGAATTCCGATTCAAAGTATGGTGCCCAAAGTCCATCTCTCGTTTCGAGTTCTGCATGCCATCGCTCAGTTTCTGGCATCGTGGGTGTCCAGCACATAGTGATGTAGTTGATTGTTGGGGGAAGGGATCCATTCGGCATATTGTCTTTCCACCATTCATTCACCATATCCATAGCGTGCTCTAGTCCTTCCAGTGGTTTCCAACTGTTTTCGCTCGTTGGATATCCTTTCCATTGGACTAAGAATTCATCGTTTCCATGCCAAAGACGGTGGTCTCGGATTTCTTCAACTTCCTATTCATCTTTCTTCTCAATGATGATAGGTTCGGGTCAGGAGTGAGTTGTTCTAGGGAACTTAGAATCGTCATCTGGGTGGAATCGTTTGACAGCAGAGGCGTGGAAACTGCAGTATTGCGGCGGTACATGTGTCCATCCATTTGGACAGTGTAGTTCTCTTTATGTTCGTCAAAGGATAAGACCTTAAAAGGTCCTCGCCATCGGGGTTGCAGTTTCTTGCTGCGTCCGACATTGGTAATGAACATGTTTCCATGTACCCTGAGCATATCACCTGGTGGGATAGGGACATGTTTGCGTCGTCGCTTCTGAGCGGTGGTGGTACTTCGGAATCTGGCAGCTTTAACAGCTTGGAAGGCATCATTCCGGATTGCTTGATGGCGGTTAAGGTGGTCATCAGAGGCAGGGACTCAGGAGTTTTTGAATACTGTTGTAGGTAGGAGGGGGTATTGACGGCCAAAGACTGCCTTGTATGGTGACATCCCCAAGGTATCTGAAAATCCGGCGTTGATATATGCAGCGAGTTCAACAAAGGCTGGTTCCCAGTTAGTTTGTCGTTCATTGATCATATTCCTAATTCCGGTCTTAACTTCGCAAATCTTTCTTTCTGCTTGGCCATTTGTCTCATGATGTCCCGGGGCAGCCATAATGTGGTTTATTCCGAGAGAGGTCAAGGTTGGCTTCCAGAATCTGGCGGTAAAGCGGGGATCAGCATCACTGGCAATAGCTAAGGGGTACCCGCGGGGGGTAAACAAGTATCGTTGCAGGTTATTCCAGGTGTCTTTGGAAGAGTCGGTAACCTTCATTGGTATTAACCAGGTGTATTCAGAGAATCGATCCACAGCTACCAAGATGGTGTTATATCCGGCGGACTTGTTAAATAGTCCTGCGAAATCGATGGCATAGGATTCAAATATTTCACATGGTAGTTGGAGGATCTGGGCTTTTCCTTCAGGAAGTTGTGTTCGCTGCATATTTGCCTGACAGAGTTCGCATTGCCTGACAAAATCGCGGAAGTCCTTTCGCATTTCAGGCCAGTACACATATTCTGAGGCATATTAGAGGTTGCGGTCCGCACTATGGTGTCCTTTGTTGTGGATTTCGGAGATGACATATTCCCTAATAGTCATTCCATTGAACATATGGCCTTTTGGAATGTATAGGCAGTGTTCACCGTAACGGGTGCTGGTATAGACCATTCCATTTGATATGTTGTAGGGGGCGAGGTCTCCATGCCTGGAGCTATCCATGGCTTTGAAGTAAATCGGGTCATGGCAGTATCCCGCTATCATTTGGCTTCGGAAAGAGGAGGTTAATTCTTCTGTGGTTGATCTCACATCTCGTTCATCCTCGATTAGGGATCCTCTTGTTGGTACGATAGGGGTTTCCTCTTCCTCAAAGGTTTCATAGAGTTGACGCCGATGCTTGGGAATAGTAGGGGGTATGACCGAGACAATCGTTTCATTGTTATATACTCGTAAGGGTCTCCCATATAGTGGTCGTGGATCGATTATGGGAGAAGAGGATGGCGGGACTAACTGTGGTGGGTGTAAATAGGATATTGCATCCACGTAGGCTGCTGCTTGTTCGAGTTCTTCAAGACCTTGGTATCGTGTTGGAACAGGATTAAGGGTATGAGGAGGTTGGGTCGATTCATCTTCATTGATCATCTCTTCTGCTCCTTCTACGGTGTCGAAGCTGGTGTCTTCGGAATCGTCAGCAGGCATATAGTAAGGTCGCTGGTATCTGTTGCCGAACTTGATCTCAGTCTGGTGAAAAGGGCAGTTGTCGTGATAACAGTGGGACCAGTGGAGTCTGCTTTGTTCAAGTTCGTGAGGAGGTGTGCTGTGCAGCCTGCAATTGTCTTTCCATTCTTCATCAATGTCCTTTCTTCGTTCTGTTCCGGCAGCACTGTACATGGTGTAAGAGAAAGGATTAGAGGGAGCGGCAGAGCTGGCGGTAGCCATCGATGGTTCTTGTTCATAGGCAGTGTCGTCAGAGCTGTTCTCGCTTTGTCTTGTGTGATCGTGAATGAGAGGCGGGTTTGTGATGTCTTGATTCTCATAAAGGCGGGATAGAGCATCAGCTAAATAGTTCGTTCTTCCAGGTGCATAGATGATTTTTGCATCGTATTTGCTGATCTCTCCTATCCATCTCGTTCTTCTTCTTCCTGGTATTTTTTCTGTTTTAAGATTAGTGAGAGGTTGGTGGTCGGTGACAATAGTGAAGGTATTGCCCATGAGGATGTGGTTGAAAGCGGCGAGGGCATCAATCACAGCAAGGTCTTCCTTGTCTGTTGTCACATAGTTGATCTGTGAGTTAGTGAACTTCCTGCTGTGTAATGCCGCCGGTCTTTCCATTTCATGGGAGGTCCCTTGCCCAATCCATGCTCCAACTCCAACATCCGATGCATCAGTAATCAGCCATAGCGGTTCCGGTTTACTATAGTCGATACGTTGAATGACGTTAGCGTTTTTAAGCAATTCCTTGATGTTGGTAAAGGCTTGGTCATGAGTGTGGGTCCAGACAAATTCTGCATTGCCGGTATGGTCTGTGAGCGGCGCTGTCACAGTGGCGTGGTGTGGGAGGAACTGGGAAATATAGTTGACTAGTCCTAAGAATCGCATGAGTTCCTTTTGATTCCCGGGTGTTGACCATTCCGTTAAACAGGCTATTTTTCCAGGCGCTGCATGTATTCCTTCATCATCTATAACATGTCCTAGCATATCGAGTTTGTCGGCAAACAGGATTGATTTGTTTCTGCTAGCGTAGAATTTAGCTTCCCTAAGTTTGGTACAAACCAGTCCTATATGGTAGGCATGTTCTATTTCGGTGTTCGAGAAGATGAGAATATCATCAATGTAAACCCAGACAAAATGGTGGAGGTATTCGCTTAGGAGGTTTTCCATAATTCGCATAAAGGTGGCGGGCGCATTCATATCACCTTGTAACATAACTCGGCTAATGAAACTTCCAAAGGGTGTTTTGAAACTGTTGTAGCATTCGCTTTCGGGACCTATCCTTGTTTGGAAATAGGCATCGCTTAAGTCCATGATACTTCGGAATCTAGCGCGTCCAACAGCATTTAGGATTTGGGTTTGGTTTGTGGATAGCCGCGCTGTCCATAACCGTGTTTTCGTTCTGTAGCTTGAGATCAACCAAGGTGCGGATTCTTTTGCCATCTGCTTTGGGTTGAACAAACATAGGAGCGGCACCTGGGGCTTCTGCCCGGTAGATGACTCCTCTTCTTTGTTGTTGGTTAATCCAATCACAAAGTAGACCTTTGTATGCGTCAGGGATAGAGTAGGTGGGTTGGTTTTTTAGATTAGAAGGGTCTCGGAGGTGGATGTGGTGGTTCACCTCTCTCATAGGCGGTATTTCTGCGGGTATTTGATCAGGGAAAACATCAGAGTATTCATCCAATAGTTTTTAGGTAGTTGCTTCACAGACTGCGGCTCGGTACTCTCCGCTTGTTGGCTTGCATGAGACTCTGACCTTCTGATCAGGGAAATCGATAGTTGATTCCCCACACCTGATTATAGCTTTGTGGCGGTTCAGAAATGGCATGCCTATTAGGGCATCGTATTTGGCTAGGTTTCTAATCAGCATTTCCTGGGGGTGTAGTACAGCAGAACCAAGTCGAATAGTCGCAGAACAAGCTTTATGACTTGTGGATCGTGATCCTTTTACTGCCATATTGACTGGTATGGGTTGGTTAAGGTCTCGGGTTGGGAGTCCATGGACAGAGACAAAGGCATTACTGTTCATATCTCTTCCGATTGCGCCAGTGTCGAATAGGACTCGAGCCCTTTTGCCGTTGATCAGGATAGTACCTTCTAGAGCATTGTGTGCTTTGAATGTAGCCGGAGGTCGAACACTGTTGCATTCCACATCGATATATGCGATATGGATTTCTTCATTTTCACTGGATTGGGTGTTATCGCTTTCAACATTGTTGGCCGATGCCACTGACTTAATTGCCTTTCCTTTTCCTTTCTTCCTAGGACAGTTCTTCGCCTTGTGTCCTGTTTTTCCACATTCAAAACATTCTCCCTTTTGCCGTCTGGATTCTTTGGAGGATTTTGTTTTCTTCTTGAAAACCCGTGGGGTATCGTCTTCAGAGTTGCTGGAGGCTTTGTGTCGTGGCTGGCTGTTCCTACCAGCGGATGTCTGTGTTTTGTAGGCCTTGGTCTCATGGAGAATAGCGTCCTTTCGTTCTGCTCTTGCAATCATTACTGCAATATCATCGCCATCTTCCTCGAGTGGTTCTACTTCTCGCCGGAGGGTAGGGTGCTTGGTATCGTAGAATCGTCCCTTCAGGATCTATTTGGAGATACTTCCTCTCTCCATTCAGTCCTTATACATTATTCGGTCCGTAGCCACATCAGTGATTCGCTTGACATGCGTTCCGTTAACTTGCTGGAGCTGGTTAAATTTGTTGTATAGGAGGTCGTTGGTTATAGAGGATTGGAATCGTCCTTTCAGGTAATCGAGAACTGTAGATCCTCTTAATTTTACATTCCCGCCGAAATCCTTATAGCATTGGTGGTATGCGTCGGTTGCCTTTCCTTCACAGAATAATCCAATGATAAGTCCGGTTGTAGGGTCTTCCACATCTTTTCCTTGTAAGAGTAGCAAGTGTGAGAGTTCCGTTACTCATCGTTTAAAGGCTTCAGGTTTGAGGTCTTTCCCTTCGCCTGTGAACTTCGCTGGGAGGTGGAGTTTAAACTTAGGGGGTTCAAATGCTACAGGTACCTCCTCTTCTTCAGGTCTTGCAAGAGAATTCCCTCCTCCAGGAGGCCCTCCTCCTGTGCTAGCCATTTCTGATTCGCTACTAGATTCGGGGTCGTTTGGAGGTTCAAAGGAAGGCTTCTTTGCTGGAGTAGAAGGGAATTCTCCTGGGGGTTGTGTATCTTCCGTGTTTGCAGGATCGCCCAGCTCCTTAGCAGAGCGCCGGGGTTGTTTCTTTCTTGTAGGGTCTTGCCGTGGGATTTGCTTCCCACTCCTGGTCGTCAAAGACTCTATCTTGGATTTGAGATCAAGCCAAAGGTGCTGTGATTGTGCAGCTTCTCTCCGCTAGCGTTCTGAGGTGGATATCGATAGGTTGATCAGGCCTAAATCCGGGGACAGGTTCTTAACTACTTGCTGAGGTTAAAAAAATGTAACGTGTTCGCAAGGTGCTAATCACGGTATCGGTAAAGATACAATAGTTGTCAGGTGGCCTGCTCTTCCAGAGAGGAGGCGAGAGCTGGGAACTAAAGGAGGCTTCGAGGGTGTACTGGGGAACAAAGAAGTAACCGTTCAACCAAGTATATTGAAATACTGTCTGTCGAGGTCTGCCCTTTCTATCGTAGAAACAGGCGGTCTTTAAATACACAAATCTTGTTCATGTCTGGCATGAACGAAACTAATCAAAGGTATCAATCGATACACTTTTGTAAAACTTTTTAAGTATCAAAGCGATACTTAAAAACAAAACATAAAACAAAACCAAGTATCAAACGATACTTAAAACAAACCAAGTATCAACGCGATACTTAAAACAAAACATAAAACAAAACCAAATATCAAACGATACTTAAAACAAACCAAGTATCAAAGTGATACTTAAAACAAAACATAAAACAAAACCAAGTATCAAACGATACTTAAAATAAACCAAGTATCCGTACCGGTTACAACCTGGAAAAGTACTCAGAAGTCAATCTAATTTTATTTAAACTCGTACTGCCAACACTGGCATACGACGAACCCCAACCGTCACAGGGGTACCGCTAACCTGTATACCACTAATCCTAAGCTAACTAAGTCTACGGCCCCACACCTGCCATCCCTGAGTCATGCCCACACAAGAACTAATTACGAGACCATCAAACAACCCAGCGCCCACCCTGGTTCAAGACTATACCCCCTCTGGTATGAAGCCAACCAGCACTAAGCGTAGCCGAAGCCGAGCAAAAGACCAACCCAACCAGGTTCCTAGTCCAACAAATAAAATCACTACTGCACCGTCTTAACACCGTCCCGCAAAAAACCTCCACCACAGTAGAAAACCAACAAACACCCAAAGCATAAACTACAGGTGACACAATGGCAGAGAGGAGGTGACCAACATGTCCTCCTCTCGCATCTGCATACACCGTTGTCGACCCTATGAACCCACTTTGCCAAGCACCTCTGAACAGCGTAATGGTGAGGAGAACCTGTACCCGCTGCCTGTCCCCCGAAAAACAAAATCCAAAAACAAAATAAATACGTAGAGGTGGTGACAGACCGATATGGTCAGTGGGGCCTATCTCCCACCCGTGGTGCCTTGCCTCCACCAGCCATGCCCATTGCCAAACCAAAGAAACCAAACAAACTTCCACAACACCCTGCATGCAGTACCCAAACAAGTCCAACCAGGTGGTCGCAACCCACTATCCGCCCAGGAGGCCATCAACCATCCGGGTCATCGAGGAGCTTTGCAGCACTCAGCAGCTTCACCCAACAGCCCCATCTGGCAGGAAATACTTAATTAGACCTTGCCCAACCTGACTCAGGCACGGCCGATACTCACAGGTGCCTCTCCCCCCCCCAATCAGGCCCCTCCCAACCCCCACACACTAGACGCCACAGAGCCCATCCAGCTCCCCCAGCCCCTGAGACAGATCAACCATCCAATAGCCACAGGACAGCGTATACCCAGCCCCACCAGGCAGCCATTGGTCTTGGCCACATGAATAGAGCCCTAGCCCTCCACACCATATAGCCGAGGGGGGCCCACTAGCCACAGCCGGGAACTACAAAAGAGGCGGCACCAACAGCTGAAGGCATCAGCACCTGCCACACCATCCAAGCAAGTCGAACCGAAGTCGACCTGAGCCGGGAAAGAGTAAGCAGAGCCAGCTGAAGCCAGCCCCACAGGTCTGTCAACAGGCATGGACCGAACAACAGGCAAGAGGCATCCCCAACTGACGCGACAAGAAGGGGGAGGGTGAAGCAACAGAAGCAGACAAATAGAAGGTAGGCCCCACTGGCAATGGATGAAGCCGCCAACCACAGACAACAACTTAACTACCCAGAGGGGCAGATAACATGAGTGTCTGGCAGCCAATCGTCCCACACCACCCCAGGCAGCAACAATAACCACACTAGGGGGTAAGAGTTTTTCAGGATCAAAGCCATCCCTACAAGTGCGAGGAGGAGACCCCTGACTGAATCACCATAAATGCTGCAAGGACAAAGACTCCAAGAGAACGGCGATGAACAACATCATAGAATTCTGACCGTAGAAACGAAAAGGTAACGAAGAGGGGCTGGGCGGGTACCGCCCTGCCGCCTGAGCAATGATATGGCCGGTACAACGAGTTGATACTTGGGAAGATCATCAGTCTAACCCAAGGGCGTTTTGTATCGCAAGAACTAAGGACCCCGTTAAAACCCAACAAAAGACATGAGCTGGCCCAAAGAACGACATGGGTGATCCCCCCAAACACAATTTTCAATCCCCCCAATCGAATGCGAAACCTGCGAGTAGACGATAGACAGGAAGCCGTAAATGTTTTACCGAAAGGGGCTTGTATGCGACCATCATAAAGAGCTCGAAGTGACAGTATCATGAGAAACTATCAAGTGACAAAACGAGAAGCAAACAAGTAGTCCGCTACATAACACCTAACAGACCTCAACACCAAAGACCCCAGGAACTACTGAGTGGACTCAGATATCTCCCTCAGAATCCAAGGCATCGAGGCCCATCATGATGGCGAAGGAAACGCTAGGGGCAAGGCGACGGCAAGAACAAGGAAAAGTACTTAGAGCAAAGCGAGAAGAACCAATCCTCCTCGGCTGCATCGGCCTCCTTATATAGTGTTCTTCCTGCCCGTAGTCATGTGGCCCCAAGTGGTCACATGTGCAAAACTAAATCATAACAAACTAGTCATGTAACCAAAATGGTCACATGCTCACAACCCATGACCTCATAGCGAGGTCATATGTAAAAACTCATAAACCAATCATAATACCTTAAATAAGTCATTTGACTCAACTGAGTCATATGCACGAAACCCATGACCTCATGATGAGGTCATGTACAAAACATAACTCATATGCACAAGGCATACCCATAAGGCACACTCGCAAGGCATACTCATCAGATGCATGTCCCATGACTCATATTTGAGCCTTGTGCGAAAGCATTACAAATCTCAGACATAACAAATTATATGACTCGAATGAGTCATATATGCGAAACAATAACATACCTGTGACTCATAACTATGTGTCACCTGAAACCCTTTTCCTCGCCAAGCCACATTCGTGATATTAGCTAAGTCAAGACCCAATCTCAAAGCTGTCCATATAGCTAAGACACTAAGATGGACTACAGCTCATAGGAATTGGACAGTGGAGGATTTTAAGAGAATCATCTGGAGTGATAAATACAGTGTGGAGAAATCCAGGGATCTAACGAAGCAGTGGATATTCAGAGAATCTAGGGAGCAGTAGCTTGCAGACTGTATTCACGCAAAGGAAAAGTATAAGAATATTTCGCTTATGGTATGGGTGTACTTTTTGAGTCAGAGAAAAGGTCCTTTAGTTCCGATTACCCAAACTATCAACAAGACCAGGTATGTTAGACTCTTAAGAAGACATCTTTTTCCTGTAATTCATCAAACGATTTCCTTTAGTATGCAACCCAAACACACTCTTCTTCAGCAAGACAATACTCCTGTTCACAAGGCTTGTAGTGTTAGGGAATGGTTTGAAAGGAATTCTATTAAATTGGTGGAACACCCCCCATACTGTCCTGAGTTAAGTCCTATTGAGCATGTATGGACTGAGATTAAAAAGGGATTACACTAGCAGTATCCAAGGATTGGAGATACACCAGGAGGAAAAGAAGCTGTTAAGAAGAGGCTTGCACAAGTATTACCTTTGGTTTGGGAGACAATTTGTGAGGAGTTTTTTGAAAAGTTGTGGAAATTAATGCCTGGTAGAGTAACTGCAGTATTGGAAGCAAGGGGAGGTTATACAAAGTATTAGCTAACCTTATTTATTATTATTTTACTCTAAAATATACATAGCAGATAATTGATTATTAATCGTTGATTGTTGAGAGGTGGTAGTTGAGGGTTGATCATAGACTCACATGACCGCTATTGCCAATCCCACCCCACTGTCTAATGGCGTAACCATAATTAAACATGCCTCAGATTACGAACACTTCTGACGAGTCACTGTACCTTGCAGATTCAAGGAACTGGGACAGGTAGAAATCATGAGAATACATACTAAGCTTGGGTACGCCGAGTGATGGACGATCTGCTTACTCATATAGAAAATACAAATGTTCTTTATTCAAATAGCTCAGTTTATAGTATCCATCTATTAACCTCAATCAATCACGCATGGGCGGTCCTTGATAAGTATGCTCTATATTATTATTTCCTAAACTGCCATGCTATTCAATTCAAAAATCTAACTAAATTGTAACATTAGATACTACTCATTAGCTGATCGTTTGCCAGAACTGTACGCTGCATTTGCTCTTGATCCAGATATGAGAGTCAAGTATTTTGAACTTGAGTGGATCGATTATCCGGATTGGATTGAGTTAGGTAAGACCCAAAGTAAATGCCTCTTGGAATCCGAATACCAATCTCTCCCACAGTATATAGATACCACCACCCCATCAGGCTCATTAATTGGGCCCCCTTCCTCTGTGCAGTCAGATAACTGAGTATTTTAGCACTGGATGACACACTTGCACGATAAAAGCAGAAAAAAGAGAGCTCGCCTCACCCATGATGATATGGATCAATTTGATCAGTTTCAGATCACGGAGGAGGTTGAGGAAGTTTCTGACATTCTTGTCTTTTGGGCTGCCCGGCTAAAAGATCCACGTTATGCGCAATTATCACATATGGCCCTTGAGATCTGTGGCATCACAGCTATGTTGGCTGAGGTTGAGTGGGTGTTTAGTAGGTAAGTTATTCCGGAAACAACAGATATCACTTTGGTAATTCTAGCTAATTGAATAAAATTGTTATATACTAGTAGAAAGAATTTAATTACAGACTGTTGAGGACAATTTGGAGACGAGGTTATCGAAGCTATAGAATGTATGAAATCGTGGAGGTAGACAGGGCTGATTCTGGAGGAGAGACTATTGGAGGTGGAAATAATGGTTCACAATCTTGAGACCCGTGAAACAGGAATCTCACAGGGAAGGCATGAAGGATTTGGGGTACCCTCCGTTGATTCTGATACAGGCATACCATCAGATGTTGGAATCAATATGTCAGGCAGTTAGTAGTCTGTGTACATGCTTATTGATTAAGTATTTATCACTCAGAAAAGAGATCCGCACATGCGAGCTATATTGTTATCCTCCAGTCTTTAGTGACTATACATACACCAATACTGTGGGCCTCTAAGAGGATGATAGACGGGGCTTACGGTTCTCAATTTCGCTGTAACACTAAAATTGTTCTTGTAGCACTCGTCCGTGGCTTACAGCCCCCCCCCCCTTCACCCCCAAGGATCCTCATTCACCCACCGAGCCCGCTCGTCACCTATAGGGCCCGCCCGCCACCCCACGCCGCACAACACCCTCCGCAACCTGAGACACCTGTAGTCCCCGCCAGTCCGTCTCGCGCTGTCCTTCGGACGGACGCCAAGATACCCGTCCGTCCCGGGCGTCCTTTCAGGTACCTCGGTCCGTCCCGTCCACCCCCAAAGACGGACGGACTGGACGCTTGGGTTCACTGACCTTGCCGTTACCTATCAGCGATAAGCGCGAATAACTCATCTCCTCTCTGGAGTGTATCCACCCCGTAATATAATCAGTAAACAAGAGCAGATTTTATAGTTGTCCTTAAACTCGGACGAAAAAAGGAAATGAAAATCCAAATCAACTTGCCAGCAAAACGAGGACCTGTTCCCACGGTAATACTACGAGTAGGTCAAATACCCGGCTGGGTTGGCGCTTGGGGCGTCAAGTGTCAGGAAACAAATCTGTTGAGTTATACTAGTACTGTTGCTATTATTTGACGCCTTAGCCGCTACCCTTCACTGTGTCCCACTATCATAATGCGGTCCTGTTTTGTTACGGAGATCCAAGAGTCGGCAAGGCATCTATCAGGAAACAGCGATAGTTTCCAAAAGGGGGATGGGGGCCAGTGCTGACAAGTTCCGATATCAGTTCGCTATTGGTGGACAGGCTCTGCGATCAGGCCGGAAGACAAAACACCGCGGTTGCGTGTCTTGACTTCACGGCACGACAAGAGCAGTCCGCCACCAGTATGCTAGGTTCCTTGCTAAAACAGATAGTCAGCGAGATGGGGGGTATTCCTGAGGAAATATCCTGAGTAGTATTTCCACCATTCCCTCATGCCCAAACCTAGTGGCATAGGAGAGTGGTGTTGTGCCGCCACTACTCGAGTACCTGGTTCGCAGGGGTTGACTGCTTCGCTTCGGAGTAGTATCCTCACCTCTCTCTCATATCCATGACGAACGGCGAACGAGGGCGGCGTTCGGTCGTCATTATGTGGCCCACCAGGGTTGACCTCTTCGCGCCTGAGTATTATTTTTTACAACACCCAATGTTCATTCCGAGTGGGAAACGAGAGCGGCGTTTGGTCGTCGCTACCTGACTTGTCAGGATTGACGTCTTGGAGCTCAAGTATTCTCAACACACCCTTCTAGCCAACCCCAACAGCAAACAAGGGTGGCCTCTGACCATTCACTCCAGGCTTTCCAGGATTGGCCGTTTCCCGCCCGAGTAGCGCTCCCACCGCCCGTTCATGTCCCTTGTGAGCCGCCCATGTACGCATTGTATATCCCATAAAATCTCACCTGCCGGCATCATCACGCACAATCCCTATCAATGCAAGTACAGCCTCAGCAATTGCTGAGAACGATGGCATGATGACTTATATCATCTTTGACATCAGGAAGTCCGGGTCTCCACCTACCGATGACCTTTTTCTGTTCTCCAAACGCCCGGGAGACAAGAGGTCAGCCCTCACAAGCCTGACAATTACGGCCGAACCCCGCTCTCATCCGCCACTTGGTTTGGGTGCGAAGGAATTTGTGAAGGTACTGCTCGGGCGGGAAGAGGTCGGCCCCGACAAGCCAAATAATTATGACCAAACACCGCTCTCGTTTGCCACTCCTAGCGGAGATGACGGGGTTGTGAAAATACTACTCAGGCGGGAAGAGGTCAACCCTGATAAGTGAGATTATTACACCCAAACACCGCTCTCATTCGCAGCTTGGAATGGACATGAGGGAGTGAAAACACTACTCAGGCAAGAAGAGGTCGATCAGGACAAGCCTAGCAGTACCGACCAAACACTGCCCTCGCTTACCACTTAGAATGGACGTGAGGGAGTAGTTAACATACTGCTGCGATGGGAAGAGGTTAGCTCTGACAAGCCAGATAATCCCGGCCGAACGACGCTCTCATATGCCGCTTGGTTTCAGAGTCAGGATTTGGTGGGGGTGATACTTGGGCGGGAAGGGGTCAACCCTGACGGGTCAAATAACCATGACCGAGTACCGCTCTCGTCTGCCACGCATTATGGAAATGAGGAGATAGTGAAAATACTGCTCGGGCGGGAAGAGGTCACCCCAAACAAACTCGACAATTCCGCCCTCACTGGGCTCCTGCCTGCCGCTCGGAATGGACACTATGAGGTGGTGGAAATACCGCTCAGACGGGAAGGGGTCAAGCCTGATAGGCCTTATAATTCTGGCCGAAACCCGCACTCATATGCCGTTGGGAATAGACGTGGGGGATCTGGGGGCACTTGTGTCCGTATTAACGCGCCTAATCCACTATCTGCACAAGACCTCTAACCTACGTCAATCATATCACCAGCCTACAATAGGTTTTGTTTGACAGGTTAACAGAATTGCGAATACCCGGAGATAATGGATTAGATGAGTTAATACCATAGCAAATCTAACGTGTTTTCACGGTATTGTGGCAATGTCTTGACGGCGGCAATAGAACACAAAAATAACAATAAGTGACCTCTGTCTAGCTGTATCCATTCCTCTTGGTTGCTCGTGGTTAGGATATACAGAAAAAGACCCCCACCACACCAGGCAGGAAAGGTCCTGCACCCATTACCATTCCCAATCCTGCGATAACAATACCCGTGACCCATCACTTGCGGATAACCAACTCCATCGATAGCTTCAGGTTGCCAAGCTCGGATTTTGTCAAAAGTTTGAGATTCTCCAACCTCCCTTCGGTTCTGTGCTTGGATCTCGCAATAATTCGTTCGATGTGATTCTTCAATTCATTGTCCACGGTAAGGTCGTAAACCATCACCTTGTATGCCAACTGTAGACACTGATTTAAGCGGAATAGCTCAGAAAACTAGAGTGCACTCAGTGTTCCCAACCGTCCCGGGCAGTCCTGTAGGTGATGGCCGGGCCCTATAGGTATTTTTTACACTAGCCTATAATAGATAGTGACCCCCTGAATTACATCGTAGTGGGATATACATGGTTCATTGACAAAATAAGTCCGTGGCCCGTTTTCATACCAGAGGGATAGGAGTATATCTCGCGTCCGATAAGCCACCTCGGCAAGAAACTGTGTCTCAATTTCCCTATTTTCTTATACTTTGCACTATCCAAACCGTGTTATTTAACTACAAGTAATATGTCTGAAGCATTATCACATTCCTCGCATGGGAGTTAGGGTTGGCTCGGTCTATCTCCCAAGTCGTAAGCAGTAGAATGAGAAAAAGTTCGTCACCGTTGTTGGCGATCAGTCTTTTATGCTTGGCGTTTCATTTCATTTCACAGCACAATCACACCTTATCACTCGAAAAGCGGGTAGGGCCCGGCGGTCCGTCCCGGGCACAGGTTAGGACGGACTACAGTCAGGCGTCCGTCCCGTGCAAGGGCAGAAAATACGGCGTCCGTCCCGTCCTAGAGAAAAGACGGACGAACTGGACGCTTGGGAACACTGAGTGCACTAGCGAACTTGCGGTCCCAAACCCAAACAATTCAGTCCCACCACTGAATGTTATCATGAGTTTAATCCATGTTTCGATTCGATCGAGTCGATTGTTAATGGTCTTGCCGCGAATCGCAAGTTCCTTTTACTCTTAGCTAGCACATGCCAAACTGACTATGATTTGATCCTTACTGCCTCTACAACACTTAGCCTTTCTCCCTGAGACAAGTCTTTAATGCCTTCGGGCTTTGAAGCACCTTCCGCCAAAATCTCCTCGACTATTCCCCTCTATAAATGAAGAAAATAAAGCAAGATAAAGACGTATCTTGGAGCTGTTCAATGGGAAGAAGATTAACTTTCAAATTTGCATAAGCATGCATTTCTAACTACAGGACTGTGTCTCTTATAATAAAACCCATTTCTTTTCATTCCGGTATTTGTGGGGGGGGAAAGTTTTTCCCCACTTGCAGGGGGGGGGGGGGGGAATTTTCCCAGTAAGGGGATAACAGTTTCAATTGATAAAGCAAGGACTTAGAGATGTCCGGTTCTCTGAGACTGAGGTAACCAGACAAGTAAGGAAATCAAAGGCGGAGAAAGAATAACGGATATGGCAGGGACAAAGAAAGTAACAATAAAGCCTGCCATTAGCACATCTCACTGAACTACATTTAAAAGTTTTACTTACCCGCGTGTTGCTGCAAAAGTAACCAGAGTGGTGTTGTGTACAGTCATGTCGTGAAAGTTTTCGTACCCATGAGGTCTAACCCCACAACACCTTATCAACACAACAACCCTCCTCACTATGGCCCCTCCATATGACCTAAGAGCAAGAGAAGACCTGAATAAGGAAATATATACTTTGTATAAACGTACAGATATGGGATATGACAAAATTTCTAAGTCTTTAGGTGTATCAAAGTCAACTGTTCACTCTGTGGTCAAAAGAGCTAAATCTAGGGGAGGAAACACTCACCATACAAAAAGAGGTAGAAGACCAACCAAGATTACCGACATAAAAAGAAAGATAGTGGAGTCAGTTATGGATGCCGAGCCCCATTTAGTGTTATGCGACAGTACCAAAAAAGTGAATATTGGTCTTGGTAAAACTAGTATTGATAAGATGATATCAGAAGCTGATTTTAAGCTTCTGATACCTAGGAAAAAGCCTTTTTGGAGAAAGGGACAAAAGGAGAAAAGAAGGGAGTTTGCTAGGAGAAGGAGGAACTGGAAAGGGGCATGGAATTGGGTTGTTTTTGTGGATGAAGCCACCATTGTTTATGATTCAAATCCAACAGGCAGAAAGGTCAGAGTTAGACCTGGTGAAAAGCTGGAAGAAAAAAGCTTAAAGCCTAACTTTAAGTCTGGAAGGTCTAGCATTGGAGTATATACTGCAATGATGAAGGGAGGAAAGACTGAGTTAATTCTTGTAAGAAAGAGGAGGGAGGAGGAAAGGACCAGCAAAAGAGAGAGATTTGGCCTAAACTCTCAACAATATGCAACTAAAATCCACCAGCCTTACCTTACCCCTTTTATAGATGGTTTGGATAGACCTTCTGACAATATCTACCTTGCTGCAGACAATGCTTCCTGGTATGGTGGTAAGGAAAATTGAAAATTGAAAGCAGACTGTAGTTACAAAAAACTGCCTTGACCACCTAACTCACCAGATCTCAATCTTATTGAAAACACATAGGTACTACTCAAAAGAGCCCTTACCAAGCGATTCTCCAGACTGGAAAGAAGGCATCATAGTGTAGCAGAATGGTTTGAGGCAGCAAAGGAAGAGTGAGATTTAATTCCTCAAGAGAAGTTAGAAGGATGGATAGATAGGATACCTGAGAGAATACAAGCTGTACTGGATGCAAATGAAGGCCATACAAAATGGTAATAATGTCTTTTTATTGTCTACTAGCAATACTGTCATGTTTTTTTTAATTGAATTCTTTACATTTTTATTGAAATCTTAATGGTTAGGGGTTGTGGTTGTGCAGTTACCATGCGAGGGTAAAAAAACTTTCCGGATATGACTATTGTAACCGGTACGGGTACTCAGTTATTAGTTTTGTTTTATGTTTTGTTTTAAGTATCGCTTTGATACTTGGTTTGTTTTAAGTATTGTTGGATACTTAGCTTTGTTTTGTGTTATGTTTTAAGTATCGCTTTGATACTTGGTTTGTTTTAAGTATGGTTTGATATTTGGTTTTGTTTTATGTTTGTTTTTTAAGTATCACTTTGATACTTGGTTTGTTTTAAGTATCGGGTGATACTTGGCTTGGTTTTATGTTGTGTTTTAAGTATCATTTGATATTTGGTTTTATTTTATGTTTGTTTTTTAAGTATCACTTTGATACTTGGTTTGTTTTAAGTATCGTTTGATATTTGACTTTGTTTTATGTGTGTTTTTTAAGTATCGCTTTAATACTTGGTTTGTTTTAAGTATCGTTAGATACTTGGTTTTGTTTTATGTTTTGTTTTAAGTATCGTTTGATGCTTGGTTTTGATTTATGTTTTGTTTTAAGTATACCTTTGATACTTAATTTGTTTTACCAAAGTGTATCGATTGATACCTTTGATTAATGTTGTTTATACTAAGACATGAACAGATTTGTGTAATTAAAGGACCACCTAATTCAACAATGGAAAAGACCGACTTCAACAGACAGTATTTCAATATACTTGGTTGAACGGTTACTTCTTTGTACCACAGTACACACTTGAAGCCTTCTTTAGTTTTTAGCTCTCACCTCCTCTCGGGAAGAGCAGGCCACCTGCCAACTATGGTATCTATTACCGATAATGTGATTCGCACCTTGCAAACACATTACAACTTTTTTTAACCTCCACAAGTGGTTAAGAACCTTTCTTCTAATTTAGGCCAGATCAATCTATCAATATCGAGCTCAGAACGCTAGCGGAGAGAAGTGGCAGAATCATGGCACATTTGGCTTCATCTCAAATCCAACATAGAGGCATTGACGACCAGGAGTGGGAAGCAAATCCCATGGCAAGACCATACAAGAAAGAAACAACCCCGGTGCTCTGCTCATGGGCCAGGAGAACCTGCAAACATGGAAGACACTCAACATCTCGGAGAATTCCCATCTACTTCCATAATGAAGCCTTTCTTTGAACCTCTAATTGATCTCGAATCTAGTAGTGAATCAGATATGACTAGTATAGAAGGAGGGCCTTCTGGAGGAGGAAACTCTCGGGCTCGGCCTGAAAAAGAGGAAGTACCTGGAGCATTTGAATCCCTTAAGTTCAAACTCGACCTTCCAGTGAAGTTTACAGGAGATGAAAGGGACCTCAAACCTGTGGCTTTTGATTGATGGGTGACTGAACTCACACAACCTTCTCCTACAAGAGAAAAATGTGGAAGACCCTACAACCAGACTATTCATTGAATCATTCTGCGAAGGAAAGACAACCGACGCCTACTACCAATGATATAAGAAATATGATGGAAATGTAAGATCAAGAGAATCCACTGTTCTTGACTACCTGAAAGGATGATTCCAATCCTCTATCAGCAACAACCTCCAATACAACAAAATAAACCAGCTCCACCAAGTTAATGAAACTTATACTCAAAGAATCACAGATGTAGCTATGGATTTGATGATATATAAAAATGGAATAAAGAAAGAAAGCATCTCCAGCTACCTCGTTAAGTGACGATTCTATGATGCCATACACGCTACCCTCCTGCGAGACGTAGAACCACTCGAGGAAGATTACGATGATATTGCAATAATAAGTGCAAGGGCAGAAAGAAAGAACGCTATCCTCCATGAAACCAAGGCATACAAGACACAAACATCCTCTAGCAGTAATCGGCAACCGCAACACAAGCCCTGCAACAAGTCTCCAGAAGATACCTCACGGGTTTTCAAAAAGAAAGCCAAATCTTCGGAACAAGTGAAACGACAGAAAGGAGAATACTGTGAATGTGGAAAAACGGGATGCATGGCAAAGAACTGCCCTACGAAGAAAGGGAAAGGAAAGGCGATTAAGCAAGTAGCATCAGCCTACAATGTTGAGAATGACAGTGATGATGCCAGATCCAGCAAATATAAAGAAATCCATATTGGTTATATTAATGTGGAATGCAACAGTGTCTAATGTCCCGCTACTTTTAGAGTACACAACGCCTTAGTAGGTACTATTCTAATCAATGGCAAGAAGGCTCGAGTCCTATTCGACACTGGTGCAATTGGAAAAGACATGATCAGCAATGCGTTTGTGTTGGTCCACAGACTCCCAACTCGAGACCTTAACCAACCCATACCAGCTAATATGGCAGTAAAGGGATTACGATCCACAAGGCATTAAGTATGTAGCACAATTGTCCCACTTAAATCAGCCATCCTACCCCCCCACGAGATGCTAGTTCGAAACTTAGCCAAATACGATGCCCTGATAGGATGCCATTCCTGAACTGCCACAAAGCTATAATCAGATGTGGGGAATCAACTATCAATTTCCCAGATCAGAAAGTAAGAGTCTCATGTAAACCAACAAGCAGAGCGTTCCAAGCCATTGTCTATGAAGCAACTGCTCAACGACTATTGGATGAATACTCTGATGTTTTCCCAGATCAAATACCCGAAGAACTACCGCATATGAGAGAGGTGAATCACCACATTCGCCTCGGAGACCCCTCTAATCTTAAGAACCAACCTACCTACTCCATCCCTGACGCATACAAAAACCCATTATGTGACTGGATAAACCAACAACAAAGAAGAGGAGTTATCTACAGGGTGGTAGTACCAGCTGCCACACCTATGTTTGTCTAACCTAAAGTGGACGGCAAAAGAATTAGCCCCCTGGTTGACCTCAAGCTACAATATAAAAATCCAGTCATGGACAGTTCTGCTATTCCAAACCAAACCCAAATCTTGAATGCAGTTTGACGGACTAGGTTCCAAAGCAAGATTGACCTAAGTGATGTTTACTTCCAGACAAGGTTAGATCAAGAAAGTGAACACTATAACAGTTTCAAAACACCCCATGGAAGTTTCATTAGCCGAGTTATGTTACAAGGTAATATGAATGCGCCTGCGACCTTGATGCGAATTATGGAAAGTCTCCTAAGCGAATACCTCCACCATTTTGTATGGGCTTACATTGATGATATCCTCATCTTCTTGTACTCCGAAATGGAACATGCCTACCATATAGGTTTGGTTTGTACCAGACTAAGGCAAGCTAAGTGCTACGCTGGCAGAAACAAATCAATCCTGTTCACCGACGAGCTAGATATCCTGGGACATGTAACAGATGATGAAGAAATACATACAGCCTTGGAAAAGATATCCTGTTTAACAGAGTAGACAATACTCCGAAATCAAAAGGAATTCATGCGATTCTTAGGACAAGTCAACTATATCTCCCAGTTCCTACCACACCACGCCACTGTGACAGCACCACTCACTGACCTTACTGGTAATGCAGAATTTGTCTGGACCCATACTCATGATTTAGCCTTTACCAACATTAAGGAATTGATTAAGAATGCTGATGTTACACGGCCTATCGACTACAGTAAACCAGACCCAATATCGCTGATTACTGATGCATTAGATATCGGAGTTGGAGTATGGGTTGGCCAAGGACCATCACATGAACCGGCAAGACTGGTGGCATTACACAGCAGGAAGTTCACTAATTCACAGATGAACTATGGAACCACAGACAAGGAAGCCCTTACAATGATCGATGCACTTGCCGCTTTCAACCAAATCCTGATGGGCAATACATTTACCATTGTTACCAACCACCATCCTCTCACTAATCACAAAATGGAAAGGGTCCCTGGATGTAGAAGAACATGATGGATAGGAGAAATCAGCAAATACGATGCAAAAATCATCTATACCCCAGGGAGAACTAACTATTTAGCTGATGCTCTCTCCCGCCTTTATGAGAACCAGACGCTCACAAACCCTCCTCTACTTCATGACCATACAAGACAAAGCGAAGATTACCCTGATAACACCTCCTATGAACAAGAACCTTCATTGGCTACAGCTAGTACCACACCTCCCTCCAATCCTGTCTCTTACATCCAGTACAGCACTACTGGAACAGAAGGAGGAAAGGATATTGATGACGAATGGACAGATGATTACACGTTCTGCAGCACACCTCCTCATGAGCTTGAGCCAAGCAGACTCCACTGGTCCTATTGTTACCTCGATACCTGCCCGTTTCACTAGACTGGAATTGAATTTGGCCACAGGTACCAATGACCGGACTATATGTCAGTTGAAGATTCCAAAAATACCAGCTTCAACACAGCACAAGAAGCAGAAGAAGTGATGCATGAAGATAATGATGGATCGACTCAACCCCATATTACCCTTAACCCCGCTCCAAGATGACATTAAGGTCTTGAAGAACTTGAACAAGCAGAAGCCTACAGGGATTCAATATCTTACCTACATCCTCTAAAGTCAGCACCACCATCCTCTCACCCCATAATTGATTTACGACCACTGTAAGGTGGACCCTTACGAGTATACAACAATGAGACCATTGTATTTATCATGCCCCCCACGATCCCTGAATATCGCTGACAGCTCAATCAAATTTTCGAAGAAGAGAAAGACCCTATTGAGCCGACAAGAGGATCCCTCATTAAGGATGAATGAGATGGTAGATCAACTATGGAATAATTAACCTCCTGTTTCCGAACCCAGATGATAGCAGGATACTACCATGACCCAATCTACTTCAAAGCTATAGATAGCTCCAGACATGAAGATCTCACCCCCTACAACATATATAATGGAATGGTCTATACCAGTAGCCATTATGGTAAACATTGTCTGTACATTCCGAAAGGCATTATGTTCAATGGAATGACCATTGGGGAATATGTCATCACCGAAATCCACAACAAAGAACACTATAGTGCAGAACGCAACCTCCAATATGCCTCAGAATATGTTTACTGGCCTGAAAGGTAAAAGGACCTCCACGATTTCGTCAAACAATGTGAACTCTGTTAGGCAAATAACGAATGAACACAACTACCTAAAGGGAGAGTGCAGACCCTTCAGCTGCTGTGCATAATATTCAAATCCTGTGCCATCGATTGCGCAGCACCATTCAACTAGTCTGACAGATATGACACTATCTTCGTAGCAGTGGATCGGTTTTCTCAATACACATGGCTCATACCGATGAAGGTTACCGACTCCTCCAATTATACATGGAATAACCTCCAGTGATATCTATTTACCCCCCATGGATACCCATTATCTATTGTCTGTGATACTGACCCACATTTCACTGCCAGGTTCTAGAAACAAGCCTTGAACTCCTTCAGAATCAATCAGATCATGGCCGCTCCTAGGCATCATGAGACTAATGGCCAAGTAGAACGAAAAATCTGAGAAGTCAAGACCGGAATTAGGAACATGATAAATGAATGACAGAATAACTCACAACCAGCCCTCATTGAGCTTACCACATATATTAACAATGGATATTCAGATACCTTGGGAATGTCTCCATGCAAGGCAGTCTTTGGCTGCCAGTACCCGCTCTGACCTACAACCCTATTTGAGAATTCCTCAATCCCTACCCCAGATGTCCTTTTAAACCGCCATCAAGCTATCCGGAATTATGCCTTCTGAGCAGCTAAAGCTGCTCGATTCTGGAGTACCACCACTGCTCAGCAGCGACGGTACAAGCATGTTCCTATTCCACTAGAAGAAATACTTATGCTTTATGGAAAGATATTTATTACCAATATTGTGCACAACAAAAAACAACAACCACGAAGGCGAGGACCCTTCAAGGTTTTTTCTTTTGATGAGTATACAGAAGGTTACATGTTTCAGATGGATGGACGTATGTACCACCACAATACTGCCATCTTCCCTGCATCCACTGTCAAGCAATTTCACCCAAATGACGACTCCAAGTTCCCTAGAAGAATCCACTCTCAACTCACACCTATGATCATTGATAAGAAAGATGATCAGAAAGTTGAGGCAATCGGAGACCACCGGCTCTGGCATGGGAATGATCAGTGCCTGGTCAATTGGAAAAGATACCCAACGAGCGAAAACAGCTGGGAACCTCTACAGTTATTGGAGCATGATATGGATATGGTGAACAAATGGTGGAAAGCCAACATGCCAAATGAATCCCTCCCTCCAACAATTAATTACATCATGATGTGCTGGACACTAACGATGCCAGAAACCGAACAATGGCAAGTTGAACTCAAAGCTAGGTATGGGTTTTGGGAACCATACCTTGAGTCAAAATTCGAAAGCAGTGATGAGGAAAATCAGGCTATGGAGCACACTCTCAGCAATTTTATTTAATCACCATGCACCATTTGAATACCATAACGATGTCAAACTAGGTGGAACTAAATGTAAGACTGTGACAACAGCTTGTTGGACTGTTGTTAAACTGCGATATTATCTAACTTGAAGACTATTTCGCTATCCTTTGGGTAGACTACTGTCCTGAGTGCGATAATACTTGGGTAGTTGTGCAGCATGAATCTGGTATTCATGACTACTGTGATTTACATTTCTTTGAGTCTCGATGTTTTCTTAGCATTTCCTCTGGTCCCTGGTGTGACACTTATGATGAAGAGGTGATAGCGGAAACTGAAGCCTTTAGTTACTCAGAATCCACCTTTGATGATTAGTAGGCTTTGTTTGTTTGAACAGTTGTTTTCTTTTAGGGAATGTAACCGGTACAGGTACTGGATTACTTGGTTTTGTTTTATGTTTTGTTTTAAGTATCGTTTGATAGTTGGTTTTGTTTTAGTTTTGTTTTAAGTATCGCTTTACTACTTAATTCGTTTTACCAAAGTGTATCAATCGATACCTTTGATTAGTTTCCTTTATACTGCAACATGAACAGATTTGTGTATTTAAAAGGTCGCCTGATTCCACAATTGAAAGGGCAGACTTCGACAGACAGTATTTCAATATACTTAGTTAACTAGTTGCTTCTGTGTTCCTCAGTACACCCTTGAAGCCTCCTTTAGTTCTCAGCTCTTGCCTCCTCTCTGGAAGAGGGGACCACATGCCAACTATCGTATCTATTACCGATAACATGATTAGCACCTTGCGAACATGTTATACCACTACTCCTAACTTATGAAGGTCTATGGCCTCATATGTAACATATCCATATCATGCATTTAAAAGAACTAATTACAAGACCATCAAACACCCCAGCACTCTCCCCAGTCCAAGTTTGTAGTCTGTTTGGTATGAAGTCAACCAGTACTATGTGTAGCTGAAGCTGAAGAAAAGACCAATATGATCAGTTTCCTTTGTCCAATACATATAAAAACACGACTATCCACTCTATATACTATCCGGCAGCCCATATCCACCACAAAGGTAAGCCCACAGAAATCTAATCACCACAGGCGGCATAATAGCCTGGTAGAGCTAACCAACATGTCTACCTCTCGCACTCGCATAGCAGGCAGGCCCTCCACCCTCGAAACCTACTTTACCAGTTGCCTCTATACAGTGTACTGGTAAGGAGGACTTGTACCCACTGCCTGTATCGGGAAAAAACACCCATAAACAAAAGAAATACATAAAGGTGGTAACAGATCTAAACCATTAGTAGGATGTGGCTTCCTCCTGTGGTACCTTGCACTTTCCTGCCATAACTGCAACTGAACCAAGAAAATCAAATAAACCCACAGAACCCAGAACCCAACATCCAAACGACTCTAATCAGGTGGTAGTATACTACTATTTTCCTGGCTAGCCATCAACCTACTAGTCCATCAGAAAGCTTTACAGTACTCAACAGCTTAATTCTGACATCCCAGCTATACTGGAAACAGTGAATTAGACCATCTCCTACCTGATGCCAGCCTGACCAGGGCTTGCTGGTACCTCTCACCAACCAGTAAGCCTGCCCCACGCCCTACACACCACATACCACTGGAGTGGCTTTGCCTTCTCAGCATCTCGGACAGATCGACTACCTAACAACCATTGGACAGCCTATAGTTGATCACATCTGGCAGCCACTAGACATGGCCACACCAATGTGTACACAACATGCAGCATTTTATACCCAACCAGTGCCTGGCAACTATAGCTGGAAGTGACAAAGAAGGTAGTAATGATGCTAGAAGACATCAGTACCAGCTACATCATTAAACACTGCCATGCCAAAATCCGAAAGCGTCAGTAAAATATAATGAAGAGCTAGCTGAAGCGAGCCCCACAAGTCTGGCAAAAGGTATAGACCAAGTAACAGGAAGGAGAAACCCCCCAAGTGACAAGACAGGTAGGCACAGGGCAAAGGTCACCGAAGCAGACATTCAGAAGGTAGGCCCTACTTGCAATGTGTATAGTTGTCTGCCACAATGCATGACTGAACCAGCTCAATACACTGATAATGGGAGTACCTGGCAGCGAATCGTCACACACCACACTGGGCAACTATAACAGCTACACTTACAGGTCATGGTTTTCAGTGTCAATGCATTTCCCACCAAGGTGAGGAGGAGACATCTGACTGAGCTAGCATAAATGTCATAAGGACAAAACTCTAAGGGTATAGTGAGAAACAACGCCACAGTATTCTGTTCATAGAAACACGTTGCATCATAGAGGAGAAAGGTAGGTACTACCCTGGTTACCTGAGGAATGATGCAGCTGGTACAGCAAGTTAAAAGCATGTAACGGTCATCCAGCGAACACCTGAGCATTTCTATCCTGAGAACTAAGGACTCCATTAAAGGTTCATTAAATATGAGCTGGCCAAGAGAATAACAGGGTTGATCCTTCCATCACAAGGTTCTATTCCAGCTAATAGAATGAGAAAACTGGCAGAGGATGACAGACCAGAAGCAGAAGACATTTTACAGAAAGGGGCCTACGAGCAATCCTGGTGAAAGGCTCAAAGTATTAGCATCATGAGATAGCTAGTAAGCCACAAAACGGAATGCAAACAAGTAGACAAGCGCTTGACCCCATGATAACACTCAATACCAGGATACTAGGCTAACTCAGATAACCTCTCAGCATCAAACATCATCGTGAGTGTAAAAGCTGATTACAGAGGAGGAGTGAATGTAATGAGAGAGCAAGAACTTAAAATTTAATCAAATTTTAATTAAACTCATAGGACCACTACTGGCATTCTACAAGCCTGTGCTAACACAGAGATAGAACAAAGTGCTATACTACTAACCATGAACTAAGTAAAACTTCAACCCTGTGCCTCATCCCTGCCTGGGCTATGTCTAAAAACTTCCACCAAATACAAGACCATCATGAGTAATGAAAACTCTCCACAGTCCAAACTGCCTACCAGTCAAGTAACCTGTATAAAAATCCAAAAAGATCTACTACAGTGTGCTGAATATGAACTCACAATAATTTCCTCTATATTAGAATCGCATCCAAGCATCTCTACTCTATGATTAGAGAACATTTACGCTAACCACTTTAGTAACCCACCATCATCACAAAATCAAAGAAACATCTAAAGCACAAGAGGGAAGACCTGAAGGAAAGCAGTTCAGTGGAGACAACCTGATGGACTGCAGAGTTGTCTAGGTAAACAAAGTTTCATTTTCTGTAGACAGAGAGTGTCTAGGAAGGCTCGAATGTGACCCATTTCGTTTATAACTACTGAGAGCCATGTAAAGGTAGTGAAGTAGAATATAATCATGAAGCCAAGGTTATATTGTTAAGTTATCTTGTCCATTACTTCATGGTATCTTAAGGCTTGGGAGGCACACAGATAATTGTGTTCTGTATCTGAGTCTTCACAGGCTACGTCTATCTATTATATAACTATGTACATCTCCGACCATAACTAGCGACGTCGGGTATTCTTCAAAGGTGCCAACACTGAGAGACCCAGAAAATCACCACATCATCTTCAGTAATTAGAATATGGCTAACTAGGGATCATGTTGTTCCCAATGGTAATTATCCAATCATCAGAGTCTTTGGACATGTGGCCTAGTTCCCAAGTCCAACTGTTAGGTGGAAATCACCTGATAGACTTTAGAGTTGTCTAGGCCAACTAAAATTTATTTCTATAAACGGAGGTTTTCTAGTAAAGGTCGGACATCACTTGTTTTGTTTATGACTACAGAGAGTGAAGTAAAATAGATAAAGCAGAATTACATAGTAAAGACAATATTATATTACTAAGGTCTCTTCTCCGTTACGTGATGATATCAAAATCTTGGGAGGCACTTCGATATTTATATTCTGCATCTGAGTATTCATAGATTTTATGTATTTATTATACAACTATGTACCTCGAGGATTATAACTCACAAACTCAGGTATTCTTAAAAGGTGTGAATACCTGGAGACCTTGAAAGTTACCACACACTTTTCGGCAATTACGATATAACTAACTAGAAGCCATACTATTCCTAATAGTAATTATCTAATCATTAAAATCTTTAGACTTGTTGTCTAGTCTTCAAGTCAAACAGTGTTTGCTCTAATTGTCTCCATTATTGATGAAATAATCAGTATTATCTGCAAATTGCATCTGCGAGGGTAGTTATAATCACAACCTTTCTAGGTCGCCTGCCTTGATATCCTTCTAACTCCTTACCCAATCAATAAATATCTTTCAGGAGACCTCTGACTAATTCGCAGAAAGCTATTATACTACATTGACAAATAATCCCTCAGTTGGCAACTCTTTTTTGATCCTGGTAAATGGGTTTCAATGGCCATTGTAGTGTGGGGAGTTATTGCTGCAGCTACGACATATTCCAAAACCTAGTGGTAATACTCTTTGAAGTCCATTTTCTTCTATAGTAGTGTTCCTTGGAGCTCTTGACTGTAGACTTTATTTTAGGGTGGATGTGAATGTATTGGTCTCTAGTTCGGATCCATTATCATTCAGTATCATCTCTTCATGTGAAAGCCCCTTATTACCTACTGCACATAACAACAACATTACTTCTTTGAAGCCTAGAAACTGTCTTGGTAGCAGACAGACTTACTCCCTTTTACTTCCCAGAGCTAGCTGAAGCTCACCCCTTGTATATCCTACGAACAGGACAAGGTCAGACCGACAGCGGTAATGTATAAAGTGTTATTGCCTCACGTTAAGTTCTGACGCATTATATTCACAAGAAGCAAGTGAGATTGATATGTCTGATGACTTGAGGGCCCGATGAGGGGGCAGGAGGCCCGTGTTGGAGGCCAATATTTCCAATTCCCAGTGGAGTCACGCTACTTAGGGTAATTCTTAGGTATCTAATCCAGGGATTTCTAATATGAGCTGAGTTAGCCCCAATTGTATACGTTATTGATAAAATGACGAGTTCCATCAGTGGGTTGTACATGTAGATGCGGTGATAAATGCAATCTTTCTAGGTCACTTGACTTCAAACCTTCCTTACACTATATCCAACCCATAATTATCTTTTATAATACTTCTGTCAGGAACGTGGCTTGGCATGAAAGAGGTTTTTACGTGATGCATGGTTATGAGTCACAGGTATGTTATTGTTTTACACATGTGACTCATTCAGGTCATATTATGTCTTATGTGTGGGATTTGTGATGCTTTCGCACATGGCTCAAATATGAGTCATGGGACGTGTGCCTGGTGAGGATGCCTTGAAAGTGTGCCTTGCGGGTAAGCCTTGCGCATATGATTTGCGTTTCGTACATGACCTTGTTATCAGGTCATGGGTTTCACGCATATGACTCAGTTGAGTCATATGACTTATTTATTGCATTATGATTGGTTTATGAGTTTTTGTACATGATCTCGCTATGAGGTCATGGGTTTTGAGCATGTGATTACTTTGGTCACATGACTAGGTTGTTATAATTTGGATTCGCTCATGTGACCACTTTAGGTCACATGACTACCGGCGGGAAGAATACTATATAAGGAGTCCGATGCGGCCAAGGAAGAAAGGTTCTTGACGCTTTGTTCTAAGTACTTCTCCTACTTATTACTTTAAACCAATATAAAACACCTTACGATCTTTATCTTTATTGCGACGTTATCTGTACGCCAAGGACGCTTCTTTATGAACACACGTTAGAGAAAACTTACGATAGGTAGTCCCGATAGAAGATGAAGGTCTTGTACTATCAGTAATACAGGCAGAGGCCTCTAGCTATCATAAGATGAAGGAAGAAGAAGACAGAAACGTGAAGTATGGTTCCCTGTCGCCAAGAACCAACTATCCAAAGAGGGATCGTTACATTACAAAGCATCCCTTAGCGCGATGCCAAATGAGACAAGACGGCATCCTTTAATCCAGACAGGGAAGGAGATATCAATATCGACCATCAAAGCCTTAACCCAGGAGGATTCAGCGACGCCTTAGATCACGTCTTAGCAGAATCCTCAAGAGCAGCAAGCCCAGTAACCACAGAGAAAGGATCACCAGTGGATAGCTCTCCTGCAGGGATCCCACGACCCAAGAGATGGTCGGGATCAGCAGTACCTGGGCCACCGGCTCCAGCCGCTCCGGCACCAGGAACTAGTATACTTGGAATGACTGAAAATCAGTTTCAGGCATTTCTCGTAGCAACAAGAAATACAGGATAAGGAAACGTCCAACAACCCGAAAGTGAAGGAACCCGACACATACGAAGGAGTCGAAAACAAACTACGAATATTCTTAGCGCAATGTGAAGAATATGTTGCTGTTAAGAGATATGGAGATCACCATGACGAAATCAAGATTCCATAAGTGGAATCTCTACTCAGAGAACTCACGGGACAGTGGATCATGCCTTTCCAAGATGGAAGAAAGGAGAGGGAAGGGGTAACATACAAAGAGTTCAAGGTGACACTCTTCGAACAATTCGGACATCCTAACACCAAAGAAATCGCTAGACGAAAGCTGAAAAAACTCCATCAAGGAAAACAAACATTCTTGGCATACTACAACGAATGCTGACTATTGGAATACGAGGCCG
This sequence comes from Tuber melanosporum, assembly GCF_000151645.1. Classification (NCBI taxonomy): domain Eukaryota; kingdom Fungi; phylum Ascomycota; class Pezizomycetes; order Pezizales; family Tuberaceae; genus Tuber; species Tuber melanosporum. The sequence continues at coordinate 269,972 of NW_003299052.1, forward strand.
AGTTGGATGATGATACTCTCTACATCATCCTCCTGAGAAACTGCAGCGAGAGACTACGAGAGGCATGGGGAATCTCCGACCTGTGTTATACAATAGCAGAACGATTTGTAAGATAGGCTATCGATAAGGAAAGTAAACTAGACATGATTTGAAGCAACTCGGAAAATATTATAGTACAGAGGGTGGTCAAATCATCCAGGAATATGGAGAGAACCTTCAAGCCGCAAGCAGCTTGAGGAGAAAGTCGAGCATTACTACCAGGCGAGCCAATGGAGTTAGACAAATCAAGAGCAGGACATACTCTGAACCTGTCTAAGGAAGAATACGCCAGAAGAATGAACAGAAAACTCTGCCTGAGATGCGGAAAAGCAGGACATCGGATACGAGAATGCAGAAGCCGACCCAACAGCGGATACCAAGGGAACAGAGCTGCTGGAAATAATTATTTCCAAAATCAAAAAAGAAGCAACATCTGCGAAATGATAGCAGAGGATTCACCAGCGGAAAACGACGAGGGTCCCCAGTAAGCAGTGGTCTAGGAGACCCAAGATGTGGACCTGGAAAACCCATCAAGTTAGCGAACTACTATATGGTACTACACACGCAAAGAGGAGAAGAAGACGGAGATCATGTGATAATCAAAATGAAGATATACAACGAAGAAAACGAAGAAACAACAATATATGCAATGCTCGACTCTGGGGCTACTGTAGACTTCATCGACAAAGAAATCTGCGACAAATATGGCCTCCACACCTAACAAGCAAAGAAAGCAAAACAAGTCTACCTAGCAGATAGAACGTCAAGCGCTCCAGGTCCTATAACCTATACGGCAACAGTACCTATAGACATTGACAGCCATAGAGAAATGGCAACCTTTCAGGTAGCAGATCTTGAAAACCATGAGATAGTGCTAGGGATGCCATGGTTACGAAAGCATAATCCGACAATTGATTGGAACGAGAACAAGATGACCTTTACAAGCGAACTATGTGCAATATAATGTCTCGACAGTTCACCTGTGGTTGACTCGACACCGATACGAGAAGCGGAAGAAGAAACTTTGCATGCAAAGTTCACTGTGATGCAGCAAAATAAAAGAGTCTGGATTCAAAGACTGAACCATGAGGCAAAGAATGCCTACCAAGGGCTCCAAAGGGGCAACAGGACAACACCTGTATGCCCACGAGGGAATCAAGATAGCTGCCAACAGGCAATCAACGATAGCAACAGGAATAGCTATCGGACAACCAGAAGGCACCTATGGACGAATAGCATCCCGCAGTTATCTAGCATTCAAATATCAACTGATGACCATGGCAGGGGTGATTGACGTCGATTATAGAGGTGAAATCAAAGTGGTTCTGGCCAAGCTGGCACTCGAGGACTACCAAGTCCAAAAGGATGATCGAATCGCAACGTTGATAATTGAAAAAATAAACAATGAGGATATGAACGATGGAGATCAACTGGAAGAAACCACAAGAGGAGAAAAGGGATTTGGAAGCACAGACCAAAACCAGCCCGATACAACAAACAGAATAAAGATCAAAAAGATCACAGCACAAGCCTTTGGAAGGTACTATTGAAGGGAAGATTCAACAGGAATTCTCAAATGGACATATGAAGACGAAAGAGCAGTCCTAGCGAAAATCAATATCAGCACGGAGCTAGCAATGCAGGATAAGAAATACCCAAGCAAAAAGGGATGGAAAGAATTGGTTCCAAAAGAATATCATCAATTCACGAACCCATTCCAAGAAGAAGAAGCTACCGAGCTATGAGCTCGAAGACCAGGAATGGATCACGGAATGCAGCTGGACAATGACAAAAAAACGGGAAAAGCAAACGAGATTCCTTATAAGAGGTTATACTTACTAGAAACAGCAGAGCTCGAAGAACCTATGAAGTACATCGAGCAAAACTTAAAGCTAGGATGGATCAGGGACTGTTTCGCGTCAGGAGGATCCCCAATACTATTGGTCAAAAAGAAAGACAGAAAAAGGAGACTCTGTGTGGACTACAGAGCTCTCAATTCGGTTACCAAGAAAGACCGATATGCACTACCCTTGATTGGAGAAGCATATGATAGACTGCGCTCAGCGAAATACTTCACCAAACTCGACATCAAGAACGCATACCACAATATACACATCAAGGCAGGAAACGAATGGAAGACTACATTCGCCTCAAGATACGGAATGTTCGAATACTGGATTATGCCCTTCAGGCTCATCATCAATGTACCTGCTTCATTCCACAGATGGATCAACAAGGTACCCAATAAGTAACTTGACATATGTTGCATTGTATACTTAGACAATGTACTCATATACTCAGAAAGCATACAGTAACAACAAAAGGATATCAGCAATATCATGGCCACAATACAATGATCAGAAATGAATATCAAACCCACAAAATGCGAATTCTTTAAGGAAGTAACGTTATACCTCGGATTTATTATCAATCAAAGTGGGGTCAAGGTCGACCCTGTCAAAACAGCAGCCATATGGGATTGTGCCAAACCAAACAACAAAACGGATGTTCAATGCTTTATGGGATTCTGCAACTTTTATCGAAAGTTCATAGAGGAATTTAGCAGGCTTGCAAAACCACTCTGTAACATAAGAATGAAAGACAAGAAATGGGAATGGGGAGAAACAGAACAAAAGGTATATGATACAATACGAACGTATCTAATATCGGCACCCATACTGGTTCATTTCTACCTAAACCGAAGTACAATGATTGAAACAGACGCCTCAAATTATGTGTGCTCAGGCATACTATCACAATAATGCGAGGATGGAAAATGTAGGCCAGTATCTTACCAATCCAAGACAATGATCCCGGCAGAATGCAACTACGATGTTGCAAACAAAGAACTACTAGCGACAGTTCAAGCATTAAAAAAGTGGAGGAGATATGTTTTGAACAACGACTATCCAGTTCAAGTTCTAACCGACAATAAGAACTTGGTCCCGTTTATAACTAGGAAAGAACTGATCGACCGCCAGATAAGGTGGATAGAACACCTCAGCAAATACAACTTTGAAATTGAATACCGACCAGGCAAAGAAAGTGGAAAGCCAGATGCTCTCACAAGGATTGCAAGTGACAAACCACAAACGAAAGAAGACGAAAGAATCAAACAAAAAACACCAACACTATTACCAAAAACCTACTTCGAGGCAATGGAGGTTATCCAATTCACATCAACAGAGGAAAGGGAAATTGAGAAGGCAAACCAGACAGACAAAATAATTCAGGTAATAAGAGAAGCATTGAAGGAAGGAAAAAAGGAGATGAAAGGAATTGCTCTGGGTTTATGCCAATGGAAGGATGAAAATATATGGTAGGACGGAAACCAAGTGATCCCGGAAGAAGAGGAGATAAGGACAGACATCATACAGCAACACCACGATATCAGAATAGCAGGACAAGGGGGAACGGCTAAAAGCACAGAATTCAACATGAGGTCATTCTATTGGCCAGAACTACGTGAAGATTTCAAACAATAAGTCAAAAACTGCGACATATGCTAAAGGACTAAAACGGCTAAACACTCACCATATGGATTAATGAAATCAAAGGAAGTTCTCGAACAACCATGGGAAACAATTACTATAGATTTTATCACAAACCTACCGGCATCGGAAAATAGAGATAGCATCCTCGTTGTAGTGGATCATCTGACCAAAATGAGTCATTGTATTCCGGTCAGAAAAGATATCAATAAGGGTGATTTTATACAAACATTCTTCCGAAAGGTTTTCCGACTTCAAGGTCTCCTAAAAGATATTATTAGCAATCGAGGAATGCTATTCACATCAGGACTATGGAAGAAAGTAACTGGAGAAATAGGGATACAAAACAGGATGAGCTCAGCATTCCACCCACAAACAGATGGACAAAGGGAACAGGTAAATGCGATACTCGAACAATATTTGCGGGCCTATGCCAATTATCCACAAGATGATTGGTACAAGCTGTTATCAAGGGCGGAATTCGCATACAACAATGGAAAGCAAGAAACAAGCAGCACGACACCCTTCTTCGTGAAATACGGACAACATCTGCAAAGTCTGACCACAGATTATACGATTAAGGGTGTAATACCGGACAAAACCGATATGCAAAAACTACACGAAACATTACAATACAAAATGAGTCAAGCACAACAATGACAAAAGGAACAGTACAATAAGCACCCTTGACCAGATCCGAACATGCAACCAGGAGATATGGTATGGCTAATACTATGCAATATCCATACGACTGGACTATCAAAGAAATTAGACTACAAGAAAAACGGACTATTCAGAAGACTGAAAAGGGTGGGCAGCCGAGCTTATGAACTCGACCTTCACTTCTCAATGCAAATACACAACACATTCCACATCTCACGCCTTAAATTAGACAACGACAACAAGTTTCCTTTACAAACACTTATTCCTCCACCTAGGATCGAACGTGACCGAGAACCAGAATTCAAGCTCGACGAAATAGTCGATTCCCGCTTCTTCCCTGGTCACCTCCAATACCTAGCCAAGTGGACCGGATATTCGCCCAAATACGATAAAACCTAGTACTTCGCACACAACTTCGGATACACACAAGATGCCATCTCAACCTTTCGCCGACGATACTCGGGCAAGCCCGGCCAGGGTGACGATCCCGTTCAACCAAGATAAAGGCGAGGGAAAGGCTCCTGCACCGTTGCAACAACACGAGGGCTGGGGCAATATCCCCTGCCAAACGACACGCACTAGCTCCAAATACTCATTCATAGGGCCGACCGATGAAGAACTTAGAGAGAGGGAAAAACAGCGACAACATAACACCATGTCATGGATGGTATGCTACGATGACAGTTGCCAAACAAATTTTGGCAACAAAGAAGGCTCGGGATAGTTCCCGTGGAAATGTCGAAAGTGTGGTCCACACCCAAACCAAGTCCTGAACCATTGGCAACAATGCTTCAGAAATGCGTGCAGGATGCACAAGGCACAGAAAATATCTGCGGGATTCTACACGCAGAAGGATGGAAGCAGAGAAGAGTTGAAAGGCGAGGATGCTAGAAAGCCATAGGCCACGAGGACGCGGTCCAAGGAGGGAGGGGCCCAAAACCTCTCTACAGACCCGGAACCGGATGTCAGAGCCTAAACAGGCAGATGCGAGAACTTCGAGAACAACTTGGCCAAGCCGAGGCCACAATTTCGGCAAACGACAAAACGATCACGGTGGTAAGACAGCTGAATGATAATCAGCAGCACACGATTGAGATGGCCAATCTGACCCTAGCATTGGTAAGGATCAGATGGAGGACTGCAGATGAAAGGTTCCACAAGCTGCAAAGGACGATGCGCTCAGCAGGATGGGAATTATTGAAACAGGGAGAAAAAGCCTGATAGGACTCAGGCTTAGGAGGAGGGGAGCTAATGTCATGAATGTGGCTTGGCGTGAAAGAGGTTTTCACGTGACGCATAGTTATGAGTCACAGGTAGGTTATTGTTTTACACATATAACTTATTCGGGTCATATAATTTGTTTTGGGTGGGATTTGTGATGCCTGGGCACATCGCTCAAATATGAGTCATGGGACGTGCGCCTGGTGAGGATGGCTTGCAAGTGTGCCTTGCGGGTAAGCCTTGCGCATATGATTTTTGTTTCGCACATGACCTTGTTATGAGGTCATGGGCTTCGCGCATATGACTCAGTTGAGTCATATGACTTGTTTATTGCGTTATGATTGGTTTATGAGTATTTGTACATGATCTCGCTATGAGGTCATGGGTTTTGAGCATGTGATTACTTTGGTCACATGACTAGGTTGTTATGATTTGGTTTCGCACATGTTACTACTTTAGGTCACATGACTACAGGCGACAAGAATACTATATGAGGAGGCCGATGTAGCCGCGGAAGAAAGATTCTTCACGCTTTGTTCTAAGTAGCATTCCTACTTATTACTTTAAACGAATATAAAACACCTTACAATCTTTATCTTTGTTGCGACGTTATCGTTACGCCAAGGACGCTTCTTTATGAATACAAGTTAGATAAAACCTACGATAGGCATTTCCGATAGAACACGAAGGTCTTGTTGTATCGGTAAAGTTGTCAGAGGCCTATAGCTATCTTAAGACGAAAGAAGAAGAAGACAGAAAACGAGCAGTATCGTTCCCCGTTGCCAAGAACTCACTATCCAAGGAGGGATCGCTACAACTTCCTCCTAATTCACAGAAAGCTAATCTATTTGATTGACACATGATTCCTCGGTCGGCAACTGTTGGTTGTTCTGGATAACTGGGTTTCGATCACCATTCTATTATTGGAAATTATTCCTACAACTATGGCGCATTCCTGTACTCCATTGTAATACTCCGTGAAGTCTATTGGCTTCTACAGTAGTAGTCCTTGGAAACTTAAACTCTTCTGGTTATGGCATGTTGAGTACGAATGCATTGGCTTCTCATTGAGATTCTTAATGATTTGATACCTGATATTCATATGAAAAAGGTTTATTTACCTACAGTCCATGCAAAAAACATCACCTCCTTGAAGCCTAGTAGCTCTATGAGTAGTGGATGGATTTATTTGTTCTACTTCGTAGATCTAGCCAAGGGTCCCCTCTCATATACCCTGCAAATGGAATCTGGTTAGACAGGCAGCCGTGGCATATATGGCGTTATTCCCACACCTTCAAATATGTAGCATTATAGTTACTGGACACAATAGAAATTAATATGTATGATAACATGCAGGCCCTGTAAGGAGCCTGGAGTGTGATGTAGGAGACCTGAGATTCTGATTCCGAGTGGGGTTACCCTACATAGGGTGGTTTCTAAATATCAGATAATGGAATTTCTAACAAAAGCAGTCTGAAATACAGTGGGCTTCTTAGGCAAAGGGGTACAAACCATAGTAAACCATTCCAGGAGTACTACAGTAGCAGCACAACTGTAACCGGTACGGGTACTCGGTTATTGGTTTTGTTTTATTTTTTGTTTTAAGTATTGCTTTGATACTTGGTTTGTTTTAAGTATTGTTTGATACTTGGTTTTGTTTTATGTTTTGTTTTAAGTATCGCTTTGATACTTGGTTTGTTTTATATATCGTTTGATACTTGGTTTTGTTTTATGTTTTGTTTTAAGTATCGTTTTGATACTTAAGGAGTTTTACCAAAGAGTATCAATTGATACCTTTGATTAGTTTCGTTCATGCTAGACATGAACAGATTTGTGTATTTAAAAGACCACCTGTTTCTACGATAGAAAAGGCAGACTTCGACCGACACTATATCAATATACTTGGTTGAACGATTACTTCTTTGTTCCTCAGTACACCCTCGAAGCCTCCTTTAGCTCTCAGCTCTCACCTCCTCTCTGGAAGAGCGGGCCACCTGCCAACTATCGTATCTATTACCGATAACGTGATTAGCACCATGCAAACACGTTACATTTTTTTAACCTCAGCAAGTGGTTAAGAATTTATTTCCGGATTTAGACCTGATCAACCTATCGATATCCACCTCAGAACGCTAGCGGAGAGAAGTGGCAGAATCGCAGTATATTCCGCTTCGTCTGAAATCCAATATAGAGTCTTTGACGACCAGGAGTGGGAAACAAATCCCACGGCAAGACCTTACAAGAAAGAAACAACCCCGGCGCACTGCTAAAGAGCCCGGTGATCCTGCAAACACGGAAGATACACAACCTCCAGGAGAATTCCCTTCTACTCCAGCAAAGAAGCCTTTCTTTGAACCTCCCATCGACCCCGAAGCCAGTAGCGAATCATATATGGCTAGCACAGGAGGAGGGCCTTCTGGAGGAGGAAAAACTCGGGCAAGGCCTGAAGAAGAGGAGGTACCCGCAGAATTTGAACCCCCTAAGTTTAAACTCCACCTCCCAGCGAAGTTCACAGGAGAAGGAAAATACCTCAAACCTGAAGCTTTTGACCGATAGGCGACGGAACTCTCACACTTCCTACTCTTAAAAGGAAAAGATGTGGAAGATCCTACAACCGGACTTATCATTGGATCATTCTGCGAAGGAAGGGCAACCAACGCATACCACCAATGCTATAAGGAATATGGCAGAAACGCAAGATTAAGAGGAACTACAGTACTCGATTACCTGGAAGGACGATTCCAATCCTCTATAACCAACGACCTCCTATACAACAAATTCAACCAGCTCCAGCAAGTTAACGGAACGCATGTCAAGCGAATCACCGATGTGGCTACGCACCTCATGATGTATAAGGACCGAATGGAGACAGGAGGTATCTCCAAATACATCCTTAAGCGACGATTCTACGACACCATACAGCCTACCCTCCGACGAGAAGTAGAACCACACGAGGAAGACGGCGATGATATTGCATTAATAATTGCAAGAGCAGAACGAAAGGACGCCATTCTCCATGAGACCAAGGCCTGCAAAACACAGAAATCCTCTAGTAGGAACAGCCAGACATGGTACAAAGCCTCCAGCAACTCTGAAGACGATACCCCACAGGTTTTCAAGAAGAAAACAAAATCCTCCAAAGAATCGAGAGGTCAAAAAGGGGAATGTTTTGAATGTGAAAAAACAGGATACATGGCAAAGAACTGTCCTATGAAGAAAGGAAAAGGAAAGGCAATTAAGTAAGAGGCATCGGCCAACAATGTTGAAAGCAATAATAGCCAATCTAAGGAATATGAAGAGATCCATAGCGGATATATCGATGTGGAATGCAACAGCGTCCGACCTCCGGCTACATTCAAAGCACACACCGCCCTGGAAGGTACTATCCTGATCAATGGCAAAAGGGCTCTTGTCCTATTCGACACTGGTGCAATCGGAAGAGATATGATCAGTAATACCTTTGTCTCTGTCCATGGACTCCCAACTTGAGACCTTAACCAACCCATACCTGTCAATATGGCAGTAAAGGGATCACGGTCCACAAGTCATAAAACCTGTAGTGCGACTATTCGACTTGGTTCCACATGCCTACCCCCCCAGGAAGTGCTGGTTGGAAATCTAGCCAAATATGATGCCCTAATAGGTATGCCATTCTTGAATCACCACAAATCTATAATCAGGTGTGGGGAATCAACCATCGATTTCCTAGATCAGAAGGTCAGAGTCTCATGCAAGCTAACAAGTCGAGAGTACCGAGCCGCAGTCTGTGAAGCAACTGCCCAATGACTATTAGATGAATACTCTGAATTTTTCCCAGATCAAATACCAGAAGAACTACCGCCTATGAGAGAGGTGAACCACCACATTCGCCTCCGAAACGCCTCTAATCTCAAGAACCAACCCACCTACTCTATTCTTGACGCATACAAAAGCCTACTTTGTAATTGGATCAACCAACAACAAAGAAGAGGAGTCATCTACCAGGCAGAAGCCCCAGGTGCCGCTCCTATGTTTGTTCAACCCAAAGGAGATGGCAAAAGAGTCCGCCCCTTGGTTGACCTCAAGCTACGGAACGAAAACACAGTTATGGACAGCTCGGCTATCCCAAACCAAACCCAGATCCTAAATCCAGTTGGACGGGCTAGATTCCGAAGTAAGATTGACCTAAGCAATGGCTACTTCCAAACAAGGTTAGATCCAGAAAGCGAACACTACAACACTTTCAAAGCAACCTTCGGAAGTTTCATTAGCCGAGTTATGTTACAAGGTGATATGAATGCGCCTGCCACCTTTATGCGAATTATGGAAAACCTGCACAGCAAATACCTCCACCATTTTGTTTGGGTCTACATTGATGATATTCTCATCTTCTCGAACACCGAAATAGAACATGCCTACCATATAGGTTTGGTTTGTACCAAAATAAGGGAAGCTAATTTCTACACTAGCAGAAACAAATCCATCCTGTTTGCCAATAAACTTGATATCCTAGGACATGTTATAGATGATGAAGGAATACATGCAGCCCCTGGAAAAATAGCTGGTTTAACAGAATGGTTGACACCCCGCAATCAAAAGGAACTCATGCGATTCCTAGGATTTGTCAACTATATTTCTCAGTTCCTACCACACCATACCACTGTGATAGCGCCGCTCACAGACCTTACCGGTAATGCAGAATTTGTCTGGACCCACACTCATGACCAAGCCTTTACCATCATCAAGGAGTTAATTAAGAACGCCAACGTTATTCAACCTATTGACTCTAGTAAACCAGAACCAATATGGCTGATTACTGATGCATCAGGTGTTGGAGTTGGAGTATGGGTTGGACAAGGGGCCTCCCATGAAATGGCGAGACTGGCGGGATTACACAGCAAGAAGTTCACTAACTCACAGATGAACTATGGAACAACAGACAAGGAAGCCCTTGCTGTGATTGATGCTCTGGCCGCTTGCAACCACATCTTAATAGGCAATACCTTCACTATTGTTACCGACCACCAACCTCTCATTAATCTAAAAACAGAAAGAATACCTGGAATGAGAGGAATAAGATGGATAGGCAAAATCAGCAAATACGATGCAAAAATCATCTATACCCCTGGAAGAACGAACTATTTAGCTGATTCTCTCTCCTGCCTATATGAGAATCAAGACTTCGCAGATCCTCCACTTGTTCCTGACCATACAAGACAAAGCGAAGACAGCCCTGAGGACACCTCCTACGAACAAGAACCATCGATGGCTACCGCCAGCTCCACCACTCCCTCCAATGCTTTCTCTTACACCATGTACAGCGCTGCCGGAACTGAACGAGGAAAGGACATAAATGAAGAATGGAAAGACAATTGCACACTCCACCACACCCCTCTTCACGAGCTTGAACAAAGCAGACTCCACTGGTCCCACTGTTATCACGACACCTTCCCTTTTCACCAGACTGAGATTAAGTTCGGCAACAGATACCAGCGACCGTACTATATGCCTGCTGATGATTCCAAAAACACTAGCTTCGACACCGCAGAAGAAGCAGAAGAGATGATCGATGAAGATCAATCGACCCAACCTTCTCATACCCTTAATCCTGTTCCAACACGATACTAAGGTCTTGAAGAACTCGAACAAGCAGCAGCCTATGTGAATGCATTATCCTATTGACACCCCCAACAGTCTGCCCCACCATCCTCTCCTCCAATAATCGATTCACGACCACTATATGGTGGACCCTTACGAGTATACAACAATGCAACCATTGTCGCGGTCATACCCCCTACCATTCCCGAGCATCGCCGACAACTCTATGAAACCTTTGAGGAGGAGGATGCCCCTATCGAACCAACAAGAGGATACCTGATTGAGGATGAACGAGATGTTAGATCAACCACAGAAGTATTAACCTCATATTTCTGAAGCCAAATGATAGCAGGATATCCCCATGATCTGCTTTACTTGAAAGCCATGGATAGCTCCAGGCATGGAGACCTCTCCCCCTACAACATATCCCATGGAATGGTCTATACCAGCACCCATTATGGTGAACATTGCCTGTACCTCCCAAAGGGCCATATGTTCAATGGAATGACTATTAGAGAATATGTCATCTCTGAGATTCAGAACAAAGGACACCACAGTGCGGACTGCAACCTTTAATATGCCTCAGAATATGTTTACTGGCCTGAGATGCGCAAGGATTTCCGCGATTTCGTCAAACAATGTGAACTCTGCCAGGCAAATAAGGAGCGAACACAACTACCTGAAGGGAAAGCACAGACTCTCCAACTACCATGTGAAATATTCGAATCCTATGCCATCGACTTCGCAGGACCATTCAACAAGTCCGCTGGATATGACACCATCTTGGTAGCTGTGGATCTACTTTCTGGATATACATGGCTCATACCAATGAAGGTTACCGATTCCTCTAAAGACATCTGGAATAACCTCCAAAGACACCTATTTACCCCGCATGGGTACCCATTATCTATTGTCAGTAATGCTGATCCCTGGTTCACCGCCAGATTCTGGAAGCAAACCTTGACCTCTCTCAGAATAAACCACATTATGGCTGCCCCTGGACAACATGAGACTAATAGCCAAGCAGAACGAAAACTCGGCGAAGTTAAGACCGGAATAAGGAACATGATCAATGAACGGCAAACCAACTGGGAACCAGCCCTTGTTGACCTCGCTACATATATCAATGCCGGATTTTCAGATACCTTGGGAATGTCACCATACAAGGCAGTTTTTGGCAGCCAATACCCCCTCCTACGTACAACACTATTTAAGAACTCCTCAGTCCCTGCCTCCGATGATCATCTAAACCGCCATCAAGCAATTCGGAATGATGCCTTCCAAGCTGTTAAAGCTGCCCGATTCCGAAGCAACACTACTGCTCACAAGGGACGATGCAAACATGTCCCTATTCCACCAGGTGAGATGCTCAAGGTACATGGAAACATGTTCACAACCAATGATGGATGCAGCAAGAAACTGCAACCCTGATGACGAGGACCCATCAAAGTCATATCCTTCGACGAGCATACAGAGAACTACACTGTCCAGATGGATGGACGCATGTATTGCCGCAATACTGCAGTCTTTCACGCCTCAGCTGTCCAGCGATTCCATCCAAATGACAACTCTAAGTTCCCTGGAAGAACCCACTCTCGGCCTGCACCTATCATCATCGATAAGAAAGATGAATGGGAAGTTGAAGAAATCAGAGACCACCGCCTTTGGCATGGAAATGATTAGTGCCTGGTCAAATGGAAAGGATATCCACTGAGCGAAAAGAGTTGGGAACCACTGGAAGGACTAGAGCAGGCTATAGATATGGAGAACGGATAGTGGAAAGACAACATGCCAAACGAATCCCTCCCCCAAACAATCAATTATATCACCATGTGCTGGACACCTACAATGCCAGAACCTAAGCAATGCCATGCAGAACTCGAAGCTAGAGATGGATTTTGGGCACCATACTTTGAGTCGGAATTCGAAAGTAGTGATGAGGAGAATCAAGCTATGGAGCAGGCTCTCGACAACTTTATCTAGTCACCAATCACCATCCGAATACCATAACGATGTCAAACTATTTGGAGCTCAATGTGAGGCAGCGACAACAGATTGTTGGACTGTTGTTGAACCGCGATGCTATCCAACTTGAAAACTATTTCGAAATCCTCTGGATAGATTACTGTCCTGATTGCGATCACGTTTCGGTTGATGTACAACGCAAGTCTGGTATTCGTGACTACTGTGATTTACATTTCTTTGAGTCTAAGTGTTTCCTTAGGGTTTCTTCCTGCTCCTGGTGTGAGACTTATGATGAAGAATTTCTTGCAGAAAATGAGGCCATCAGCTTCTTAGAATCCGCTTTTGATGATTATTAGGTGTTGTTTGTTTAAACAGTTGTTTTGTTTTGGGGAATGTAACCGGTACGGGTACTCGGTTATTCGTTTTGTTTTATGTTTTGTTTTAAGTATCGCTTTGATACTTGGTTTGTTTTAAGTATCGTTTGATACTTGGTTTTGTTTTATGTTTTGTTTTAAGTATCGATTTGATACTTAAGGAGCTTTACCAAAGAGTATTAATTGATACCTTTGATTAGTTGAGTTCATGCTGGACATGAACAGATTTGTGTATTTAAAAGATCGCCTGTTTCTACGATAGAAAACGCAGACTGCGACAGACAGTATTTCAATATACTTGGTTGAACGGTTGCTTCTTTGTTCCTCAGTACACCCTCGAAGCCTCCTTTAGTTCTCAGCTCTCGCCTCCTCTCTGGAAGAGCAGGCCACCTGCCAACTATCGTATCTATTACCGATAACGTGATTAGCACCCTGCGAACACGTTACAACAACCTAAATACCTTGACTTTAGGTACCAGGAAGACTCGACCCCTGAACTGTTAATAACTGGTACAACAATTTCAGACAAAGTCTTCCCCAAACTTCTCAACTTCCTCCATGAAGGGCAAACTTGCTGTGGACGTTTTAGTAGCTAGTTTCATGACTGGAAATAGCCAGAGGCGACAACTACTAAGAGTCATGCACAAGTGGCATGGGTGAGAATTGATCGCACTTGACCTGGTACTTCTTGCCCTTCTTCCTCTTTCCATCCTAGGTATAACACTAGACACAGGAGACAATAGGCCATGCTCCGCACAATCCACTGCCACAAGGGGGATATCATAAGAGGTAGTACTCCTACAAGTCACATGCTCACCTATAGTAGACTCAGGCATCTTTCCTCGGTAAAGGAGGTAATACCCGGACAGCTGCCACCACTACAGCAGTAACCACGCTACCTACACTAGGACCATGCAACTTCTCTACACCTGAAGAATCAGGACCCAGACTATTAACACTACTACCTACATCCATGGCAGCAGGTGAGGACAAGATGACGGCCAGCTCAATATTCTCTGGAGGTCACTTCGCAGTTGGTCTCTCAGAGTTTTCTGGGTCCAGCACATTTACACAACCATGAGAACCATAGTAACTGAAGCAGTCAAGGGGATAGGTGAAGAGGTGAGAACTGTAGGACTGTTGGCAGCAGCCAATTTAGTAACCAAAGTGCCAACTGTTTTATGTTCACAGAGCAGAGAAGCCAAAAGAGTAGATATTTCCTTCTCAGCAAAATGAAATCACAGAGAAAGTATACAGCAAAGAAGTCGAACATGAGACACTTGTATCTCTGAGGTGAAGTTCTTCTCAATGGGACAAGACAGAACCACTAACAAATGTAATGCAGACGTAGTGGATGGGACGGATACTCAATTAGCTATAGCGGCCATGTGCAGGTGATGTAGATGCAGAACCATAAAGATAGGCAAAAGGAATTAAGAACTTCCAGCAAATATAGCAGAAGGAATAACCATAAGACATAAAAGAGGTGCTCAAGATTACATACTTGAAGTCAATCATGAAATAGAAATCAAGGGCTTTGATGGGTAGAGTGTGAACATTGAGATTTTAAGGAAGAGTGAAAATATATACCAGGAAGGTACTTAGAACAAAGCCTGAGGAGCCTATCTACAACGACCTTATCATTCTATTTATATGGTCCTCATGCTGCCAACCCTAACCCTGCTCACTCACAAATATAAGCTCTGTGAATGTTAGGAATACCTTGATCTAATACCTAGAGCCACCGCTAAGTGGAGTACTGCCGCTCGCAAATGGAACCTATAGTTTCCAACACCCACGTCATACCCCCTTTCAGCGTCCGCATGTCATTATACATACTTATCTCAATTATATCCTCTAACTATAGGGCCACAGAATATGAGATGTAAGAATAACATCCTAGACATCACTGCCATCCATCCGATCAGATCATGGAAACAGGGTATATGTCCTGGGACCCTCGGCTAAGCTTGGGCAGTTAAAGTGTGCAAATCTGTTAACTACTTAGAGAGTTACTAGAATTCAAACCTGTTACAACTTTGGTAAGAGCTATAGGTAACGGGACATTTTTGTATAAGGATATATGGTATCAAATATCAATGGATCTTTCCAAGGGGCCTATACAATCGTACCCATACTCTAATAACTAGAAGAGTGTAGAACTTAGTAAAAAACTACTACTGAAGCCAATGGACTTTATAAAGTGTTAGAACTAGGCCGAGGATTGCATTCTGGTTGTCAGAATAATTCTCAAAATTAGCATGATGACTGGAATCCTGTTGGCCAGAGCAACCAAGTGTTATCAAGCGATAGACTATTTGTCAATTCAATAGAATATCTTCCAGCCAATATGTTGGATGTCATCTGCAAGATATCTATCATTTAGATTAGAAGTTGTGGAGATTAAAGGTCAGGCAACCTAGGAAGGTTGAAATGGCAACTACCTCTGCAGATATAACCTGCAGATGAAACTGTTTATATTATTGATAAGAAAGACAATTGGACCCAAGTCAGTTAAACTCGAGAACTAGGCCATAGGTTAAAGGAGTCTAAAGACTGGATAATTACTATTGGAAATGATATAGTTACTAGTTAGCAATACCATAATTACGGAAGGAAGTGTAGTGACTTTCAGGGTTTCTAGGTGTTCGCACATTTGGAGAATACTCCAAGCTACAAGCTATAATTAGAGAGGTGCACAGTTTGTATAATTGATAAATATAGTCCGCAAACATTCAGACACGGAATATAAATATTGAAGTGCCTCCTAAGCTTTTAGAAATCATTAAGCAAAGGAGAAGAAACCTTTATATTATAATATTGTTATTACAAATCTGTTCTACTTCACGTATTTCACTATATTCTTTGTAGTCATAAAAAAAATGAAGGTATTCCAAGCCTTCCTAGAAAATCTCCATCTATTGAAATGAATCTTAATTGGCCTAAACAACTCTGAGTCTAAACAGGTTTTCTACACCTAACAGTGAAAGCTATATAATAAGCTATATAGCTCAAGCAAGTCACTAGTGCGATACTTATAACTCAGAATTGAGTTGTGTACAAAACATAACAAATC